>NC_060903.1:3897500-3962500 GCF_014805685.1 Silurus meridionalis
TCTGCTCAAACTTGCCTTTGGTCACAAACTAAATGGCAAATAGTTCATTTTGAGTGTTTTTCACGTGGAAGGAATTCTTCCACACGAATATCATACCATTTAATGCAGCCTTTAGAATCAAAAGGAAAGGAAGAAGCTCTGGTTATCTGACTACTCTTTTGAAATTGAAGTGCATAACTTTAAAACTCAATGTGAACTTGTCCTCAAATAGGGAAAATAATTTGGGGATGAAGTACTTTAATCCCACACATAAATTGAGGAAAGAGGATTATGAATCAGCATTCTATAAAAAGATGTGATTTGAAAAGATCTGCTAGGTGCTAGGATCGGAATAGAGTTGCAATTCCAAAATAGCATAGGACTTAGAGACCCATATTTAGGAGTAATGTGATCATAATTAAATTAACAAGAAAACTACTGACTTCCTCTGGAAGAACTAACGCTGTCTAATGCGTTTCTTTGAGGGGAAAAGGCTGATTCGTTATCATAATTTGTAATGAACAAAAGTGCAGTTGAGTCTTGTGGTTATTACTCTGAATTGCCCTGTAACTGTGTTTCACAAAGCACCCTAGTTGACCTAGTTTTCACAGTGCAATTTGAAATAGTCTTAACATTGACCTGGACAAAATAATGTCTTTTTTTTTTTTTTTTTTTAGCATAATTGTCTGCATATGGATTTTACTTTTACTACATTTTCAGACATTTCCCTAGTTTGAGATTGCACCAAACTCACTTACTTAAAACCTGCATTATTAAGGAACAAGCATGCATTATTTATCTGAAAATGACTGAGGTTTTGGTAGTGTGGAATCGGGTTGTCTTAACACCTCCAGATAAAAATGATGTACTCTGAGGGGGTTCCTTCTAATTACCCCAGTCATGGTATGGTGCAATTTATCATGCTCTTAGGCCTGGCTGAGGTCTGGGGAGGTGCGGGTCACAGTCACCATGCATTCTTGACTGCCTTGAGTCCTCTTCAGGCTGGTGTAGAGCCGTTCATTTAGACTGCTCACCAATTTATCGGAAGGATTGGGTTCCGCTACGCTATGCACATACCCTTTATCCATAGGGTCCTCATCCATGTAATACCTGCTCTCTGGAATGTGAATGCCTGTGTTCCATTGGATGTCACTTGTCTTTACAAGACTGAGGTCTGTGACAGACCATCTATGTTCATCTGTAGGATGCATAGCACTCCCACAACCCTCCAGTATCCCAGAGTCCCCCCCGGTGCTGTCCATTGAGGGTGTGGAAAACAACACGGTGGGATGATCCCCCTGTGACTTTACTACAGGGCTACTGTTGTTACTGCTGTTGTTGGAATTGTCTTCGGGAGCTGGACCTGAGTCCTGTGCTTTGGCCGATTCAGTGCCTTCACTGGCTGCTCCTTCACTGGCCTCCTCGTCTGCAGCACTAGCAATACGCGGTAGGGTGCTGTGGTACCGTGTATCCAGTGGGTAGTTGGCACTGTCTCCCCTCCGCAGTGCGTAAGTTCGCTGTCTTTCCAGGGACGGTGAGTAGCGAGCAGCTCCAGGGTCACTGTACTGCTTTGTGCGTTGCCACTGCTTGCGCAGGTGGATCCGTGAGCGATGTCTATGCCGTAGAGAAGGTGAACCTTGCTGGTCAAATTGTGGATCGTGGCGCAGGAATTCATTAAACAGCGCATCTGTTTTCTCGTCTATGCTGTAGTCTCTGCGACGAAAGCGAGGTCTGGGTTTGGTTTCTGTCTGCATTTCTTGTGTGTCTTTGAGTGAGACGCTTGCTTCGTTCTGGGGTATGGTACTGGGAACTTCTGACGCTACACTAATGCTGCTTTCTAAAGCTTCATCTTCCAGCTCCTCTTTGAACAATCGGGCCTCAAAACTCTCACACACCGTGCCCTTGCGGCCAGCATTCGTAAAGAAGCGGCGCCGTTCTGAAGCTGTCTTGCCCGAAGTGCTTCCAAACAGTCGTAGTTCCTCTGGTGCTTTGCATGGTGCCTCAATGGAAGCATAGCCACTGTCCATTTGCAGAAGCTTCCTGCTTCCAGCCTCACTGTCGCTGCCTCTCTCCGAGTCCACACTGTCCCTGCCATTCCTTCTGCTGCTTACGTCTCTGACCACATCATCATATGGAAGCTCACCATCCCCATCGATCTCATCATCTATGTCTTGTGATTGGTAAATAAGCATACCGGTTCTGGAGGCACCAATGGCCCCTAGTGAACAGACACTATCAGCATCACTGCGTGTAGAGTCTCTGTCATTGCTGCTCAGATCAGAGGAGGCATACTGTTCCAGAGATGCTCGTAGGCTCCAGATGTCCCGGTACATATTGGGCTGCTCCAGACTTTCCTGTCTGTTCATCAAACCAAATTCAGAAGGCCCTTCAGTGATAGTATCCTCTCCTCCTGTTGCTCCTAGTATAATCTCTCCAGTATCTCCATTCTTTTCCACTTCATCCTTCCCTTGAGGCGCAAAGGATTCTGGTAACTTGAGGGCTGTTTGGGTCTTGCTGTCTTCATCCCTTACTTCAAATACAGCCTTCACCTCTAACCTACAAAGAACCAAAGTTAAAGCAAACAAGACCTGAGTTATAACGTTCCAGCAGCCATTTGGGCCTTTATCAATGAATGGAATGGCATTTGTAAGAAAAGAACTGATGAGTTCACATAAGGACCTTATCTCAAAACCTTATATTTCTGTGTGCTACATACAAGGTGGTATCAAAATGTTTCAAGACTGGTTTTGTTTACAACAAAGTACTTTATTCATCACCATTTACACATTATAACCTTCAAAATTGTCACCTTGCACAGCAATACAGCGCTCCCAGCGTTTCTGAAACTTCTGGAATATGTCCTGGAAGTCTTCTTTTCAAAGCATGTCAAGCACCTTCTGCAATTCGCTCTGGATCTCCACGATGGTGTCAGAACAGCAAACTTTGAGCTGGATCTTCATCTTCGGAAGGGCGAAGTCACAAATCTGGCGAGTAGGGTGGGTGCGGAAGTGAGATCATGTGGATTGTTCTTCGACGATCATCATGCACAAGTTGCTGAATAGTTTAGACATTTTTGGGGGTTAAACTTGTTGAAGGTCTTCCTGATCTCTCGTCGCCTTCCAGTGACGATCTTCTGTTCTTGAAGTGTGCGCGTCACTCAAAACTCCTCGAACGACTCATTGCGCCATCGGCGTAAATCAAAAGTATATGTATGTCAATCGTCTCTGTGGCAGAATTTCACATTTGCTCTTTGTTTTAATCTGCTGTCTATGATGGAATCACAGACATAGTAATGCACGTGGTCAGAATAGCGCCAGTTAGCACCACAAGTCTCTAAATGTTTTGATACCACCTTGTATGGTGGGAATTTGGCACGCAGATGGGCCTGAGGCACTGTAAGTGATCAGGTGAAAGTACTGTACCTCCTGAGTGGGGCTTGTGGAGGTGGACAGCCTGTAGTTGATGACTCCAAAGAGCCAGCAGAGAGTCGTCTTGGGGGGTTAACTTGTTGCTGAGGGAGATTGACATGCAACAAAAAATCACTTTCTGCACCTGGTCCAGACTGCTGGATGTCCTCCTCCCCCTGTTCAAAAGTCTCACTTGCTGCTCTCTGTCTTTGAAATGCCCGTCTCCGTGGTGAACCTGAGAGAGAAGAAGAGCATAAAAGAACAGAAAGGAAATGTAAGGTATTAGGTAAGATCAGCCTATTTCATTCAAGATTAGCTGTCTAGCAGTTAGGTTACTGGTATAGACATTTGAATGATTATTTAGGCACCCCCTTCCTGCCTATAATATACTGTACAGTATATTCCATATTCAGGATCCGTGGTGGTCTGTAGCATAGAGGGTCTATATGATGAATAATGGAAGGCTCTGTGAAACACAAAGAAGCAATTCTGGACTGGAAGTCAATTTCTTTTATTTGTTTTCTCAGCCACAGAAAGAAAGAATGTACACAATGGACCAAAAGACAGAAAGGTCACTAAGTCCAGGCTGTGTGTTTAAGCAATGGTCTTGTACTCCAGTAATAACACTTTGTAATTGCATCTAGGCCTCATTAAGAGGAAATGAACATGCCACACTTGCTGACCTTTCACATCAGGTGAAGGATAACAAAATTATTACATCATTAATTTAGCCGGCAGAATCTCTTTATCTTCCCCTGTTCTGTCTGCAGCCACTTCTGAGCTTGCAGTCAGTCTTCACTCAGCTTCACTCACGACACACTTATTGATCCAGGATTGACTGGTCTCCAATGGCCTGTTCATTAAGCCCTACATGGTGCTCGAAGCTGCCTTTCCTATTGCTGTCATGTGTTGCTAAAGAGCAACATGACATATGTAAATAATCACCGAACCCCAGACAGGCAACATTTTAGCTCCTTCAGTCTCCCAGCACAACTCCAGCTGAATGAAAGGTTGTTTGGTTCAGATGGTTCTCTAGCTATTCATTCATTCCTACCCATATGACTGCGTTATTTAGAGATATAAACAATGAACTATAGTGGTACCTCAGGCACAGACATTTGAAATAGCAGCAGGAAACAAATCAGAATAATCTTCTTACAGACCAAACGACATCTGGATTTGATTTTCATCCACAAATGCTTCTCTTTTTATCCTGACATTGGAACCATGCTTTGCTTACTTCCTCAGTTCTAGGACTGTGTATCGACAAGAATCTGCTGATACGATATAGTATTGCAACCCCTGTATCGTGATGCATATGTTGCGATACTGTAAGCAAGGCAATATTTTGGGATATTAATTATTTTAGGAATAGGATATTATTTTAGGAAAGATATTATTAAGAACATACCAATAATCGCTAACCTTAAATAAATAGATTTACCCAGAACACAGTGGGCTCTACATTTGCATTAATTTAATTTAAAATGACACTGCTAATCCTAACCCCTTAATCCTACGTATACTATCAAACCTGTGACAGCCTTCCCCGTATCACACCTCAGTGCCATCAAGTGTATTGCAATATATGAACACAATCAATACCTAAAAATGGTAATTTTATTTATTTTTATTGATTTATTTTTTTTATATATATATGCACATAGTCATAAAAGACACCTTATTTGAATTGGGATTGATGATGTATTACTATTAGGCTTGTTGTAGAAGCATGATATGAATGCTAACTAGTGTTTTACATCTAAAAGCTACATCCTAGCGAGGCAAGATAATAAAGAGTAAGAGCGACTATTATTTCTTTTATAATGGTAAAGCTCTAGGGTTAGGATATATATATATATATATATATATATATATAGCACTGTTTTCCAAGGTTCAAATTAAGCTTTGTCTGGTGCAACCATGAACGACGAATATTGTTCCTGAGCTTTTCAACGCTATTGTAACACATTTCCCACCTGAAAAACAAAACGCACATATACAAAACACATTGCTGTTGGCGCAAGCCAGTTAATGCTGCTACCATTTCCGGCGAAAGTTATACCCATAATCATTTTTTACAGCAGCGCCACCAAGAAACAGGTGGATATTAGTGTTAGCATTAGCATTAGTGACGTGCCCTTATGCTAGTACTGTATTATTCCTGTCACTGTATATACTCAGAGATAAGGAGACTGCTATCTATCTAGCGGGCAGGATAAGAAACTGCTAGGAATCTTGTATGATTTGCGTTTTTAAGACTCTATACAGTATCGGCAAACAAAATATCACGATACTCACGTGTATTGATATTTTCTTACAGCCCTGCTTACCTCTCATGTCCAGACTGGCTGCTCTGTTACTGCTGTCTAACTTCCACTTTTTGATAGTGAAATAAGGGCTGGCTCCCTCTAGACTCGCATGTCGCCTGAGTCGGGACAGAAAGTGCAGCATGGTGCCCTGGCCTGAAGATGAGCCGCCGCCTCCTCCTCCTCCAGATGATGCACATGCTCCTGTCACTTGGGAGGATCCGGGGTTGCCATCCATCTTTGAAGCAGCATTTCCTATTGCCTCAATCTGAGAAAAAGAGTGGGGTGCTAAACAGGAGCTCAGCTAGCATGTTAAAATCAGTGAATACCTAAGTATTAGTGCTTTTTTTTTCCATCATGACTTCTGTGAAAAATTCATAGAATTGATTTTTAGGAAAAACAATTTTCTAGTGAAATCTGGTTGAGAAGACCCTTAGTAGACACAGTGGCAGGGTGTGATGACGTGAGTCCTGAGGCAGTGAGTAATTTAGTAATGGCTCATGAGTAATGTGTGTCTGGTGTCAAGTGTTAAGGACTGAAAAGGCTCCTGATTTTTATTAGCAGGCATGTTAAGTGCCACTTTCTACCTGCTTCTCAGAACTAACACACAGATACACACACATTCTGGTGATCTGGTGGTTTTTGTCCATGTGAGTGTCTGAGTTACTCACAGTCCTTGATCGAGGTGGTTCAGTGCTTCCTTCACTAGTGCTGGAATTAAAGGTGGTGTCCAGGACAGAGTTGAGGGCGTCTCCAGGAAGTGCACAACTTGGGCTCTGGCAATTCCACGGCACTTGAGATTCAGGCAGGGTGCCCTCACCAAGCTACAAACGCACAGATCCATTGCAAACTTGAGTATTTTATGGTGTGTCAGGTAACACACATGGTCTTAAATATTAGATCATTTATTGCTTGAGCAATAAAGGAAGTGGTAGCTCAGAGGTTAAGGCTGGTTAAAGCTACTGGTCAGGGGTTCAAGCCCCACTATTGCCAAGCTGCTGCTCTTGGGCCCTTGAGCAAGAGCCTTTAAGGCCTCTGTGCTCCAGGACTCTAAAACCCAGCTTTCTATCAACACTGGGAGATGAGAAGAAAGAATTTCACTGTGCTTTAATGTACATGTGACAAATAAAAAGCCCCTTTTACCCCTCTTTAAACAAGAACAGAAACCTAGGCACTTAGTAAAAAATTGTGAACATCACATAGAAAGAACCTTTAAAAACAAAACTTTGTGTGCATAACCTGAAATATCGAGAGGGAAGGTTTGGGCTGAAGCTGTTCTCGCAGACTGATGCTGTTCTCAGGTGAGTCACACTCCATGATGGTCAGGATGTTCAGCGCTGGAGGAGCAATGTGCAGGTGGGTCAGGCGTGCCTTCTTCAAGTGGTGAAAATCACCCTCTGTAAGGGTATACCTGACACAGAAAGAGAAATGAGTGTTTAACAGATGCTGACTGCTTAGGGGTTTTTTATTTATTTCCAGTTCACATAAAGGCCAACTACACTTGAATCTCTTGTAAGGTTAGTTCAAAAGGTAAGCCAGGAAAGTGACAAATGTAAAGAAGAAAAAAACAGAAAAAAACCTTAAGAAATGATGATAAACAGGAAGTAAATATGCCAAGTTTGTTGTGAGTCATATTTTAAGCACATATGCACACAAGAACATTTCTAGTTTCTGATTTCCAATAACATTCAACAGCATGAGGTTCTATTTTTACTTTACTATACTAGAAATCATCAGCCAAGCTTCCTATATATATAAAATGACACACACACACACACACACAAAGTTGTTCATTTAAATAAAACCAAATTTGGATATGAACATTTGTTAAGTGACACCAGTTTTGCCAAAGCTTTTAGTTTCTTTTATTGTATACTTTGCAACAGGATCAAAACTTTACACATTTTTTTTAATCAAAAGTCAGGGCAAAGACAAAGGAAAATGATGCAGGACATTAAAAAGAGGTGAAGTTGCTTCTGGTTTTGATTGCATTCCCTTTGTGCTGACGTTCTTGGTGATATTCAAGTGAGTAAGTATAACTGCTGTGTTTTTGGTTTGTCGGAAATGAAACAGCAGTCACCCAAGACGTTTGTGTTATTGCTTTATTTCTGAAAGGAAAAAAAAAAGATTTGCTTTGTCCACTGATGTGCGATAGGGCTTTTGTGATTTATGTTCTGTCTTTGATTTGTCCCTGCTAGGATTTTTCTGTAACCAGTATTGACACCTTTGTTATGCCAGACCTGGTTTGTGGAAAAAAACAAACATTTTTTTATGTCGACCCCAATTTAGACAGAATTGTTTTCTGTCCAAATTGGGGTCGACATAAAAAAATGTTTAGACAAAAAAAACCCCACAACCGCAAATAATATATTCCCTGACCTTCGGCCTTTCTCCTGGTTCTTCTTGCTCTGCTCATAGATGGCCGTCTCGTTGAAGGAGACCCGCCGGCCTGTGTACACCGAGGACTGAAAGCGCTCTGTGTTCTCATCTCCGTGACAGCTGGAGGTGGACAGCGTGTCCGTGCTTTCCATCCTAATGGTGATGTCTGTCCGAGCAACATGAACATGAAGCCACTTCAATGAAAGCTTTTACTTCCTATTCTGATTGTCATGTAAACTAAATTTGAATGATACACTAGAATCAACGCTCCCTTATATATATTAGGAAATGAAGAACAAAAACTACATTACTGGAGCTGATGAATGTAAGTAAAATGTTATGGTTGATTACCTTGTGTAGGTTGACTCTCTTCCACATATGTGGTGTTGGTTTTCTCCAAGTCATCACTGGCCCTATGCAATCATGTAAAAAAAAACATGCGTGACAATGAGTAGATTATAATGTATGAGGTGGTATGAAAAAGATTCGAGACCAGTTTTGTAACATGCCAACAGATGGCAGCACAAGGCTGCATGCACAGTCACAGGGAGCACCGACTTTTTTAAGTCAGTGTGCCAAAAGACATTGCCCTGTGTACATCGGGAGCTGTGTAACTGGTGCTATTCTGAACACGTTCACACCCTATCACCCATTTGGCATCTGTGGACTCGTCCCAAAAATAAAGATCCAGCTCAAAGGTCGCCACTTTGACACTATTGCGGAGATCCAGCATGAATCGCAGGAGGTGCTTGAAACGCTTCGAAAAGAAGACTTCTATCACACATTCTGGATGTTGCAGGAACGCTGGGAGGGCTGTATTCAGATATTTCCCCACTGTGGGATGAATAAAAGTATTTCTTATCTTTGCTGTGCAAGGGGACTATTTTGAAGTTAAACGTAGATAAAAGTAAACGTCTCGAAACTTTTTGCCACCACCTCGTATGCAGTAGTTTGCACTCTCCATGTTACCTTTTTTTTTTAAATGTAAAATAAAAGCAACAAACATTTCTATTAAGAGGACCAGAAAAGTTTAAAAGCAGAGGAACGAGTGAATTAGTTTTAAACTAATACGATCTTTGCTTTTTTTTTTTTTTATTAATATATTGACATACACAATTTGACAATGAAGAAACCTGACCTGAAGCCTGACACAATAAATGCATCAAAACCACCACCACAAATGCATACATAATCCAGTTGATCCTAATGACTCTGACACGCGAGTTATTTCCGTTTAGCCCGAAATACATGTAACCGTTTTTTTTTGCTCCTGCTGTCAGGTCTGTCAGCGTGGGTTTCCTTCGCTCATAAACACAATGCCATGTCGGCTCCAGCTATACGAGAGCTTAATCGGATTGCCTCTCCGTGCATGCAGAACACTGAAGGCATACAGTGCTCCTAGTGTTGTGATTCAGTTCAGCTCCTGACTTCATTCAGCCGGGCTTTGATTTCTCCATCGGCGTGAAAGACAGATTTATTTTTTCTCTGTGCGCGTTGGACGGTTCCTTCTCGAACATCAAAAGAGCCTTGTGATGTTAGCATAATAGCACACCTGTTTTGCTTTGGAAACACGTTCATGCGTAGGTTAAGGGATCTATTTGTGGAGCGCGCACCATCGTATTCAGGTTATACAATCCCTCAACTTGATATGTGAGAGAACAATATCTAAAAACCTGCATTCGCTGCAATAGGCATCGTCAGATCAGGAGATCTCACCTCGAGTAGCGGCGTCCGCTCTGACAGCAGCGATGGCAGAAGATAAGGAGAACGGAGAGCAGGACCAGCGTTCCGCCGGCAAAAACGCACAGCATCACCAACAGCAGCACATAGTTATCCGGCCTGGCTGATGCCACTGGAACATCCTACACAAACACACACACAGAGTTTGAGATTCATTTTTAAATTACAGATTTGAGGGCATGAAAGGGATACAACCACAATGAGTATAAAGGCCCTTCTGCTGCCTCCACACACGTACTTTCCTCTGCTGGCCTTGATACTGAAGAAAAAAATAAAAATACCGTGCCAATCTATCAGTTCAGGTATGACGTGTGTGCTGTATGTGCTTGTTTTTATACCAAATGTATCTTTAAGGTTAAGAATATCTGATTTGATTCCATGAGTAAACTGCTTAAAAAAAAAACCCTGAAGCTGTGATGAAGGTTAAGGTTTGGGTTGGATGTAGGTGTAGATATCGAATGATTCGCAATAGTTGCGTTAATAATAATATCATAGAAGGTCTACTCAGCTTTACACAGAAAAAGCAGTAATGAAATAATGTATAAGTTTGTTACTTATAATTGTAAGTTTGTCCCTAATGAGTGAGCCAGTGGTGAGTGTGGCAAGAAAAAAAAAACCTCCCTGAGACGGCATGAAGAAGAAACCTTGAGAAGAAATACACTTCAAAGGGATCCTCATCTAGGTGGCACCAAATGTCCATTTATTACAGTTATAAATACAACCTGTGGTCCTGAGCCATTTTAGTAGACTTGATATTAATTACAGTCCAGCTCCATCCTCAAAGATCTTCCGTTGCTCAGTAATTTCATGGCTCTTTACGCTTTTGAGCTGGAACTCTCCCCAGCTGCACAGAGTGGTCTCCAATTGACGAGACCTAAATCCAGAGGAGGGGCATTGGAATGATTTAGGCAGATCCAAAGAGAGGAAGAGGTGAACCCTCTTAGTTTCGTTGAGGTGAATTTGTAAGGCTTTGTTAATATAATATAATATTGTGTTGGTCCCATTTTGCTGCCAAAACAGTCCTGACCTGTCGCTCATTAACAGCACAGGAGCTCATCTGTTGGATCGGACCACACAGACCAGCCTTCGCTCCTCACGTACATCGGTGAGCGCCCATGACCCTGTCACCGGTTCACCACTGTTCCTTGCTTGGAGCACTTTGATAGATACTGACCACTGCAGACTGGGAACTGCTCACAAGAGCTGCAGTTGTGGAGACTCTCTGACCCAGTCGTCTAGACGTCACAATTTGGCCCCTCACTCAAATCCTTCCTTCTGTATCTGTATTTATCCAAATCATCCTAATTTGCAAGGAGAGTATTTAAAATAACTCCCACCCTGGCATTTATTGCTGATGATTTTGGGGTAATATTGGTCCTTGGGTCTTTAAAACAAGATGCTACTTGAAAAAAGTTATATTTTCATTAATATAATTGTTAAAGACTCGTGGAGAGCAAGCATTAGTGAAGCTGTGATCCTGAGGTTTCAATCAGCAGTGAAATCTTTCCTTTTGCATGTCCAATGACCAAAAGCCATGCAGGACCAACAGTATGAACAGTGAGGTGAATAGGCAGAGTGCAAAATCTAATGTTGGGTGATCGTTAGTTCAAATCTCATCAATGCCACAGTCATTCATGGCCTGGAGCCAAGGAAGCAAAGTGGGCCATGCTCTCTGTGAGATAGGGATACCATACTTCATCTCCTTCACAATCACAGGGATACTAGCCAGCATCTGTGAATTACTGTATACCCAAGGGAGTTTGATAGAGTTTTCCTCTGAATGCTGCACTCTGCCCACAGCATGAGCTGCAGTTTGGAAAAATGCGGTTGTTCGCTTCACACGTCTTTCTCAGTAAGCAAGTTTTAACATTCACCCTCCCTGGTTGGTAGCTGTCATATAATCGAGGAGATCTGGCAGCTACATGGAGATTTGCAGGTGACCAAATTGTGGAGAAAATAGAAATGATCTACCTTTGTGCTTCTTAATATAAGATAAAACTTACAACTGGAAATTGAAAGCTGCCTAAAATATTTGTAAGCATTGAATAAGGACATGGTTGGGCATACAAAAGACTCTTAGAACAGAGATCATTTTTAGATATTCTCAATGATATTTATGGATCCTAACACACCATCTGGCTTGGGGTTTTAAACAGAAATGATACCAACAATATTTTTAATAGATGCAGTGCATGTTTGAAATTTAAATTGCAGCTGCAAACTCACAAAACACCAAAGCACTGAATCTGGGTGCCAATGAATAAATGTTGTCTGCTGTTCATTTTTAATGAGTTTGTCCCAGAAAAAAAACAGGCTTTAAACACAGTCCATTATAAACTAATCCTACTACAAAGCAGAGCCAAACTGTAACTACAGATTAAATACTTCTAGAGTAGGATCAAAGATGAATCTTCAGGCATATTGTTTTACAAAATGCAATACTAGTTTGCAAACTAGTGGCTTGATGAACGACACAATTTCACGTAACCAAGAAAATGGAGTACAACTGAACTAGTAAAGGAAATACTGTGTAAAAATTCACAGAGGAAATCCAATGAATTGCCCTTTTTTTAAACAATGGAAACTATTATTTGGTAGTAGATTTAATGAGTGTGAGTTCTGATGCATCTTGACAGCACTAAAAAGTACAATTAACTTTGCATGAGGCCGTTGAGGAATAAGTTCTGGCTCATAAGTCTGCACCAGCAGTCCATAATCAAAATGCTAAATAGAGCCTAACTTCAATTCTGCAGCTCATCTGAATGAAATATGGCGGCAGAGGCTTTTTTTCCCCCTTTTTTTTTATATTACTGTGGCATTTCAGGGCTTTTATGTGAAGGATGCTGGTTAGCACAGGTTTTGTTCTTGTGTTTTTTCACCTCTTTTTTTTAGGGTGAGCTGTTAATAGAATGACTATTCAGAAAAAAACAACATTGATGTCCTTTAAAAAAATCCACTACCTCCATTAAATTAAGACCAGAAAAACTACTAAAAATTTCTATAAAATGGAAAGATACCAAAATGTATAAGTATACCATTGGCTTTATAGTTTTTACAGTGTTTGTTAGATATTTTAAAAGTTAGACTAGTTTGAAAAATTGGATATACATAGGAATGCTCTAAAAATTAGAGCACCAGAGCTAAAACAAATCCAATCAGGGTTGGAGTTAACATGAGGATGCTTAAATATACTCATGACAATACTGAACTGGCTGCTGAATATGTGAACGGATGCAAATCTAAATACAAAATAAGTGCTGTTGCATATCACAGTGCATGCTGAGTATTTCTATTCATCATATTCTAGCCAATTTTCCTTCTTCCCCCTGCTATAGAAACTTCTAGTGGGCTTTTTTGTTCCTTCTCAAGAACTGCTTTACACATCTACGGGCTTAAACACACGGGAGAGTCTCCAGGCAACAGCCGATCCCTGTGGATGCCTTCCCCTTAGTACTGTACACCCTTGCAACAAAAAGCAGCCATACAATAATTTGCCGAATATTAAAATATAGAATGTGATTACTGAAGTGTTTTGATTCCGCTTAGGCACAATCATGACAATGTGCTAATCATTTTTATTCAACAACATGGACTATCTGTGGAAAAGGTTCGCTCCTTCTTTTACCAGCATCTCGTTTTTATCTTGGCACACTTCTGAGTAAAAAATGCCAACACCATTCAGAAATATAAAGCCAGAGCTTTGCCTCTGACTGTTGCAATGCAATGACACTGGAGACTCCTTCCAAATATGCCCAATTAAACATCTCACATCAAACTGAAATCAGTTCATCAACAACCAAATCCTCAGAGTAGAAGTTATTCCAGAAAGAATAATGTTCTAGAACGAGTGCATTAATATAAACCTTTGGTTCTGCCATGGGGTTGGAACTTAAATCAGAGCTGCTGCTGTAGAAAAAGAAAGAAATCCTTTTGACCAATCAGAAACAAGCATTCACCTTGAGACATTCATACATGTCGGTTAGAGCGAATTCTGCCGTGAACTGTAACTGCTGAAAATGCAAATGGAATCTGAACTAACGGTTTCCATTACGTATAACCGACTGCGTAATGGAAACTCTTACACCATTACATGAGTCCTCATTTGGATTTTCATTAACATTCTGACCGATGCATGCAGCAGGTCTGACAGAAACACAGATGTGAAACTTTCAGTCAGATGTGTTTCCAAACGAGAGAGTTTCTGAAATTCTTCCAGGTAATTTTTTTGCACACTTTCAGCTACACTGCCTCAAACTGATGCAGCTCCATATAACATCAAGGCTTTGAAAGCTGAGAGCAGAGTGGAATACAGATGCGAAGTGCTGCTTCCTGTGTAAAGGCAAACTGCTCAACATGGGCTTTCTTAGGAGACTGTAATTCTGTCTTGGCCTGTGAAATAAGTCAGGGTGAGGAAAGTACCGATTTTGAGATCAGGGAACAGATTAATTATAGGAGGTGCTTTAGAAACAATATCAAGAATGAATTATATCACAAGGTAATTCCATATGATTCATACTCCGTTTAGATCCAAAGGTCTGATCAAAGGTATATTCGGAAAAATATGTTTAACTATGAATAGATTTCCCATTGATCCAGGGTTGATTCAATAGCAAATAAGATCTCTTTCAATCGTGGGATCCATTCTGATGGTGTTTTTGTGTCATATTTCATCCTATTCATGAACATTATGTATATCAGGACACACTATCCATAATCTTAATTAGACTTTTGAAAATGACTTTTCATCCTCATCAGAGAAATCCCCACAGCGAATATCCAACCCAAACAACTGTTTTTAAATCGAATTGAAATCGAATGCTGTGGACTGTCTGAGGAACAGATTAGCTTCTATTCCCACTTGCACTAACTGATCTATACGATCGTTCCCCAGCGTTGTGAAGTATTCGAGTGTATATATATTTCGTTACTTAAGTAATTTTTTTTAGCTACTTTCTAGTTTTACTGCATATCAAAGATATAAGCAACTTTTACTCTCTACCCAAATTCATTTATTATTTAATATATGTACCTTTTACTCCACTATATTTCAGTTGACAATGACTGTTACCACTTACATTTTATAATCAGTCAGTCAGCTCTGAATGTGTGGTTTTACTTGATCTATAATTATTTACTATAATTTTATTTGTCCACTGAATACTAATGGTTCTTCTACTTCTACTAATATTACTACTTTTTTGTTTGATCTTTGTTTTTGGCTTTTCACTAACACATGTCTTGGTGTTGAGGACTACTGCATTTTTGAGCACATTCAATATGAGTCAAATACTCAAATACTGTTCAAATCAGATACTCAAAGACTTTTACTCATGTTATATTGGAATTGGTGATTTGTAATGTAAGTTTTGCAGTGAGGTACCTATACTTTTTCAGGTACTCTTTACACCTCTGTCTTTCCCCTCACCAGACTCTTGTTTGGTCTGGTCGCATTTTTGAGCGACTTCAAAATGTAAATTGGCGTTCGTCTTGAAGATGTGCCTGGAAAGTTGAAGCTACAGCCTTACCTTTGACTGAAAGTGCTAAAACTGGAGACTCCTTCCAGAAGTGCTTCAGTGCTCAACTAATGCTCAACTGATGTCTTCTCTCAAAGAATTACAGATTTTATAAAATGGGTTTGTTGCAAAAAACAATCTAAAGAAAAAAAATAGATCTACTTAATATTGTTCAGATTTTTATGTTGAAGAACATGATTTTGATAAGAGAAACAAAACATCTCATTTAAGTATGTTTGATGTTTAACATTTCTAAAGAAAGTTGAACTATTTTGCCATATCCAAGTCTATCAAAGCTTCTTTAATTAACTGACAGTTCTAGATGTTTACAGGGAAGAGTGCCCAACCCAAACCTCTCACTGGTTCCTGTTGGTTTTTTTCCCCGAGCGTGTACTTGGTTAAGGCAGGCATACTCACAGTGGCGTTCTCCGTGATGGTGGTCAGCAGAGGCGGCTCATCGCTCATGGTCCTGGCAAGAATGTGCACTTCCTGGATCAGAAGAGACACAAACATGACAGGCAATCAGATAGACAGCTACTTTTCATTCGGCAAACCCACCAAGTGTCTTGCTGACTCGGCTAATCTGTGAGCAGCTGCATTAGAGCGAGCTGGCTCAGATGTTCACATGTTCCTCCCCGTTCTCCCTGCTCGCCTAGTTTTGGCTGCACTTCAGGGACACAATGTGAGAAGGTGCCAAAACATTCAAGCTACGACTGTAATGCTTTGAGGTGGACACTTCTTTTCCTTTGCTTTAAAAAGCACACCAAAGCAAAGCCTTCATAGAGCAGAAACAATGAATATGATGATGATTAAACATGAATAGTGACATCTATAGGAGGAGATTATATAAGATATATATTATATAAGCGGAAATTAGATAACCCAAAAAATGAAGACAAAACATGACTTGGAGGAGATTTGACTAATCCTTGTGGGTCAGATCACTTCCTTCCTTTCTTATCAGTGATTTTCTCACAAGGCTGAGTGCCTTGTTAACACTTTGTTTTCATCTACAATTTCACCCATCTTTTTCAAATAAATATCTTTGCAGTATCAAAAAATTTGCAAAAAGCAGGGGAATGACATTTTTCTTAATTAAACAACAAAATTTGCAGTATTAAAACACAAAGGTATTATTTCCTTTTTTTCTTTGGATACTGTGGTTACGTTTAAAGGAGCCATTTGTAAATTTAGAGCCCTCTGCTGCCTGAAAAAGGTATCACTAGTCAATAAAAACTAACCACCTTTTAGGAAAAAAACACTTTTTTATTTAATTTAATTTTTTTTTTACATCTGACACTTAAGCTTTTTTCAGGGCCAGAAAAATGTGAAATAGTCACAGCTTTTGCATATAAATATTTGGTATTATTGATGTCTTTAAAATAAGATTTTCAGTTGTAGAAAAATGAACTAAATACTAAAATCCACGACATTTTCAAAAGCGTGTGGATACCTGACTATAAGATTCATATTTGCTTTATTTCAACATCTCATTCCAGATGTAGTCTTCATTTCATGTTATAATAACCTCCACTCTTCTGGGAAGATGTTCCACTAGATTTTGGAGTGTGGTTGTGGAGATTTGTGCTCATTCAAGCACAAGGGTTTTAGTAAAGTCAGGTACTGATGTGGGTGAAGTGAGGAGACCTGGGGGTGCAGCCAACGTTCCAATTTATCTCAAAGGTGTTCAATGGGGTTAAAGAGAGCTATAGCAGGCCACTAAGGATCTTCCACTCCAACCTATAGATCTTCATGAAGCTGGTTTAGTGCACAGGGGCATTGTCATGCTGGAGCAGATTTGGGTCTCCTTGTCTAAGTGAGGGGAAAATTGAATGCTACCAAATCCAGAGAAATCGTGTACAACTGTGGTAACAATATATCAATATATCCACAAATATCCACATACTGTTGGAAAAGTTTGGTGTCCCAATACTAGTCCATGTAGTGTATTTTATATTTCACCTTTAAGGTAAAGTGGTTTGGTGGTGTTATCTAGTGAAATTCCTTCATCTTTATTGTCATCTTCCTGCTGCTTTATCCTGGTCAGGATAACAGTGAATATCATGGGAACAGTGTGTTAGGGAAGAATACACACCTGATGAGAAGTCAGAATTTCCGCACCGTGCGCGCACACACACACACACACACACACACACACACACACACACACACACACACACACACACATTTATACCTAAATTTACTAATTTACCTATCAGCAGCTGGAGAAAGGTTGGAGGAAACCAGAGTGGACTTGGACGGCGAGCAAAACAGTGCGGTAACCTGAGCTCAGGCTCAAATCAGAAAACCGAAATCTGAAAGATGGAAACACTTCAGGGCACTTCAAGGCATTGGATCCCATGGTCATAAATTAAAATCCCAGTTTATTCCTGAGTTTCTGAGCAAGACTCTTAACCCATCGCTGCTCAGTTGTATGAATGAGATAAATGTAAGATGTTCTGGATAAGGGCGTCTATCAAATGCCAGAAATATTAATGTAAGTATGAAAGCATGTCTATAATTGAATAATTGGTAAGGAGGATCACTGAAGTGTACTATGTGTGAGTCAGTTTCTAGAGACACACTCTTAGGAGTCATGTGATGTTCACTGGACTGTGGCTCTGCTGTAAGCGACAGCATCTGTGGCAATACTACATAGCACTGTGCTTACCGTGCTATACTGCAGTGCACACACACACACACACACACACACACACACACACACACACACACTTCACAAAACTGAAATCATCTGCTGAGTTCATTCTGTGTAGGAGTTCGTTTGTGTCTGATTTTGACATATATACACACACACACACACACACACACACACACACACACACACACACACACACACATACAGAGCAAATGGAAAACAACTTCAAAGCCCACCTGTCCTGATTGCCCTCACCCTCATTTTCTCATCTCCAGCAAAAACACAAATGCACTCTCTCCCCTCTGTATTCCTTTCTCACTCTCTCTCTCTCTCTCTCTCTCTCTCTCTCTCTCTCTCTCTCAATTCAATCTCCTCTTCTCTCCCTTCTGTTTTCCCATGCCTCCCTCTTTACCATGGAGATGCTAGGCAGGCTGCAGTGCTCTGAGATCTCTAATGATAAGTTTGTTGCTGGTTGGCTGGTTTTTCTACCATTGCGTCTAAACCAGTCGTTGAGGAAATCCTGAAAGGAGAAAAACATAGCAGGCTTTTCTCAGCTCCAAAGCATTTACTAGATTTTGTAAGCCTTTTCAGATCTATATTTGCAGCCTTTTCTGCTTTTATATACTTGCATGCTTTGAATCTCAATCAGCGAGATTACCAGTCATTCGATGTGCGCTATAAAATGAGATATTAGTTTGTAAACTCCCTGATTGCCAGAACCAAAACAAATCACAAATGTGTGGAAAAGTTCACCTCACTAACATGTATAGTGGGTGAAAACTGATATGTATCGCATACAAAATCAGCGGATTGAAAAATGCGCCAGGGAGGCGGCACGACAGAATTCCTTCTAGAAAAAGTTTTCAGCACAATTTATAATAGTAAAAAAAAAAACAGTACTTATAAGCAGTGAAGCTGAGGAGCTCTGAAGGGTTTTACAGCAGACATTTCTCAATATATACTGTACAATGTTAGAAACAACTTAAAATGGATCCGGTGGAGCATCGATTCCAAAAAAAATAGCATGCGCTTGTGTGCTTTCAAGTAGCTTCAATGTTCAAATGAGCTCTTTTTAGTTATATTCAGTTGTTTATATCGCGGTGTGACAACACTAAACTTTCTTTTGGCTTCTCCCATTAGGGGTCGCCACAGCGGACCATCCGCATGTTTGATTTGGCACATGTTTTTACGCTGGATGTCCTTCCTAGCGCAGCCCTCCCCATTTATCCGGGCTTGGGACCGGCACTAAGGCTTGTGCAACCCTAATGGCTGGGGTTGGTTTCCCGACCGGGGATCGAACCCAGGCCGCAGCAGTGAGAGCGCTGCATCCTAACCACTAGACCACCAGGGAACCTGCCGGTGTGACAACACTAAGCAATGAAAAAGAAGACTTGCCGTGCCACAGATTAGTGCTGCAGCCGATTATAATCCGCAACACGGCCATTACAATCTTTCATTCTTTTGTATCGCGTTTATTACACTTTTAAACATCCAGTGGTGAACGGTAACAAAGTAAATGTATTTCGTTACTGTACTCAAGTAGCTTTTTCTTATACTGAAAATACTGAAGTATTTTCATTTGGGGAGACTTTAAATTCACTACATTTAAAAAAAGTCCAATATCTTGTTTTTTACTCAACTTTATTTTGTAAAATCAGTCGTTCCTTGTTAAATAATGAGTGGATAAAAACTGGTCAAACACGAGGCAGCCACCAATCAGGGTCTGTTTTGATTGGCGCTTGGTGGTATCTCCTGAGCATGAACATACAGTTCAGCGTGAGTTCAACAGCAAGCAGAACATTTAGAGTAGAAACTCCAGACTCGTACTCGCCACAACACCCGTAGTCTGATTTGCACGACTTTTTCTAAATATTCTAAAGAAGGCTTTGGGCTGATGATAATTGTAATAGATATTAATCAGTGTTTGACTCATTAATATGATTCTATTAATAGATTGTTGTGCTGAGAGTCACATTCGAGTCTCTTCACATAAACTGAGTTGATTAAGCAAAAAAACAAAAATGATAATATGACATTATAGCCATAATAAATCATAGTACTTTGGATACTTAAGTACATTTGAAGGCAAATACGTTTGTACGTTTACTCAAGTGAAAGTTCAAAGCGACACTTTTAATTTTAGTGTAATAATATTTTAGAGTGTATCTCTAAGTAAACATGGTTTGTGTACCACTGTAAACCAAATTTCTCTCGCATTTAGAGAGTTTTTAAGACTGAACAATGAGAAAAAAAAAGATTGTCTTTAGACTATACAACTTCACCTAGATTATGCACAAACAAATAAACCAATCCCTCAGGAGCAGCTTGACTCTACGACTAAACACACATCGCACTATTTGACTGTGGGAACCTCCTACGCATGTTACACTCCGGGCCATAAAACCACTCCACCTGAATGTACTGAACACATCCAATTCATTTTCAGCCAAGACCATTAACAGGCATTAACATGTCCCTATCCTTAGCCCCATGCATACAATCTCCATTAAGCCAGGCCATAATGGCTCCTGAACATGAGCAATGTACGGCAGCTCCGGACCTAAAGTGGTATGTTTCTGCCCAATGTGTATTCATGAGGAAAGGAAATCTCTACGGTGCAGTAAAGCACCTCCAGGGCCCCCTGTCTCACTTTCTCTCTCTCTTGCACACTTCCTTTCCAATGCTCAACAAGGCCTGATCTTTCTGTTTAGGACTCTCCAAAACCTAGTGTATGTGTGTGTTAGTCAGTGTGTGTGTAGTGAGGTCATGTTTATGTAACCAGGTTGGAGGAAAGTCACCAAGGTCAGAGATCATCACTCCAGCAAATCAGAGAGGTGTGAGTAAAACCTAGTTGAGTTGAAGGAATACACCATCTTTTTTTTTACTTAATTATCTGCATCTGTCGCATAAATATAGCAGGATTAATAATGACATGATTCAGTGTGAACAGCTAACCGCAAATTGGGGTCCTCAGTCAACACGTGCATTTAAGTGGTAGTTTTTAGAACTTTATTTATTTTATTTTTTAAGATTCAGCCCTAAAGCTAGATATTTCATCCATTTTTAGTGCTGGACCGCCTTTTTACAAGGAAGAATTTGTGGTTATTTGAGACAATTGTAGTGTTGTGTGGATCAAATTATTCAAGACAACAACAAAAATAACCTATGAGGAAATGTTACGTAACCTATTTTGCTCCAGTGTTGGAAAATTGAATAAAACTAAAACAGCTTTGACTTTTGTTTCTATGAGATTTTTGGATCATATTACATCTGAATGTTGTAGTTTTGAACTTTCTTGATATAATAAGTTCATTCATTCATCTTCAGTATGTACTTCATCCTGCTCAGAGTGAGTCAGGGTGGATTTCAGGGCCCATCATGGGAACACCGGATGTGGGAATTGGTAGCTCATTGGGAAAAGTATTGGAATTCTAATCAGAAGGTCGTGAGTTCATATCCCAGCACCTCCAACCTGCCACTGCTGGGACCTTCAACAAGGCCTTTAACCCTCAACATCTCGAGTTGTATAAATGAAATACTTGTAAGTCGTTCTGGATAAAAGGAAAATACAATAAATGGATGTGAAGTGGCAGTACGTCCTAAATATCGCACCATGTAAACACGATCACACCTAAAAGTTTATTGTAACCAGTTCACCTACTGGCACATTTTTTGAGGGAAGTAAGGATACTGGAGAATGCAAAGGAAACCCATTCAAACTTGGAAAGAACTTAGGTAACTCCTCATGGACACTATCCCTAGCTTGGGATATACCCTTGGAGCTCTAAAGCAGCAAATCGTTCCCTCTTAAATAAAATTCTTTATTTGTCATTTCTACATTTCAAAATTGTAAAAGCCATTTATTCGCATACACCAGCTTGCTAGGAGAACCCGGGTGCAGGATTATGCACTGGATCAAAGAGGATTAAGGGCCTTACTCAAGGGCCCAGCAGGGACAGCTTGGAGTGTGTGTGGCAGAGCTTGACACCCAACCTTCTGCTTTGTAACCCAGTGTTGAATTCACCCAGAATTTGCTCCACCATGCCACCAATTCCCTTGTATAACTATATAAATAATAAATACGGATTGATGTAATGCTGGAAAATTCCTTAAGGTACAGACTGTTTGAGAGGGGAGTGGGTGGGGGAGCCCAGGATTTCACCCCTGTACGGGAACTCCTCAAGTAAATAACTTATTCTGAGCAAAGCAGAATTTGACAGTGTCGAAGGGATCTCTTTTAGGTCTTGTTTTTGTTGTTATTATTTCATGGAAATACAGAGTGCTCAGGTTTTACATTTCTTCCATTCCAAGAAACTCATCTCACCCCCACAGGAACTCAGGAATAATGATCTAGGCTGCACTTGCAGTGAGCTGGAAGCATCTCAGAAACCTCTGTTGAAACCAAACATCTCAGTCTGCATCGTCACGTCAGATGTGCACTGCATTTGGCTGCTTTACGGGTCGATGAGAATAAGAAGGAGGACCCCCATTTTTCTCCTGGAGAGAAGCACTTGCGCATCCCCAATCGCGCCATAACAGCGCTGAGGATAAGACGCACTTTAGAAAGCCAAACTGCGACCATCTAAACCCTTAAACCACCTTCAGCCTCACCGCCTCATCCCGATCGCGGTTCTTATACAGCATCAGCACCGTTGCAGAAATCACGCTTGCATCATCATCATCATCATCATCACTGAACCACAGCTGCAAACCGCCTTTCAGCATCACCACATCTGGCTCACATCTCATCACATGCGTGACTTATTCGCTCGTCCACGCAGCCTCTGATAAACAGTCCAAAGCTTTCTAAACACACACACACACACACACACACACACACACACACACACACACACACACACACTGCCCAGGACACGTCCTAGGCGTGTCCCAGATAAAGGAGGGAATCACTTACCTAGTTGGGCTGCATGCGGCTCTTCACTGGGCGCCTTTCATTTTCATCCAGAGCTGAACCTAGTTATGAATGAACCTCGGGCTCGATAGGACACGCCCACCAACCGGTTGTGGACTGACACCACGTGATCTCGGGAGGTGGCCCGATCAGCGGGATTCCGCCGCGCGATAGAACCCGGGTTATGTCCCAAACCACATAACAGTGTAGTGTCTTGACTATTGTGCCAAGACTTTGTTTTCTTTATCATGCAAAAATATAAACCTGAGCCCACCAGGTGCTGCAGTAAAGATATGCTTGTGATTCATTCATTTTTTCTGGACACCTTCATATAAGCTGCAAAACCTCTCATTAATAATTTAGGATTGTTTTTTTTTTTTTATTGGATGGTGATGAAAAAAAAAGAAATTATTAGTTTCTTTATAATTGCATGATATTGTTAAATGCTTCCATCACCTTTATTGCAAAACAAATGAAACATTTATTTATTTGTTTGTTTACACGGGGTTTTTTTCTTTCTTTACTCAGCAAATGTATTAATGAATCTATTTGTTTATTGTGTTTATATGTGTTTGTTTAATTCTTCTGTTTTATGTATGTATTTGTTTGATTGTTTATTTTTTTGTATGCAATCACACACACACACACACACACACACACACACACACACACACACACACACACACCATTTCGACTCTGAAGCGCTTCAGTGTGTGGTTTGGGACGCAGCCCTGATGTGCGTCAGACAGTGAAAACAGAACCGCACTCGTCACACCGCCGCCTCTTTGTTCAGGCTGATTCAAAAAAAGGCGAAATGGACTGAATGAAAAATTGCTTCCAAGTGATCTAAATATAGATTTTTCAAGGTGATGTGCAGCCTATTCATCTAATCTCACCAAAAACATATATACAGCAGCATCAGATTCACTTAGTCGTACACGTGTGTTACATGTTCAGCAGATTATACAGGGCTCATGTACATCACCATCACCATCACCCCCAATTACTTCCTGTGATCATTACAAAAAATGCACTGGGCTTTGCTTCAGGTTCTGCTGAGATCTTTCCTCTTTTAGATACATGAGGCAGCCTGAGGATGACTCATAGTTTAGTGATTTTGAGAAGTTAGAGTTGAAGATGGTGATTTCTATAGCACAGTAATAATAATAATAATAATGATAATAATAATAATAATAATAATAATAATAATAATAATAATAATAATAATAGCAATAATAATAATAATAATAATAATAATAATAGCAATAGTTATAATAATAATAACTACAGTAGTGGTAGTATAGCTGGTGATGCTGGTACAGAGCTATGTGTTTTGTATGCATCGTATATACACGATGCATACAAAACACATAGCTCTGTGTGTTTATATATATATATATATATATATATATATATATATATATATATATATATATATATATATATATATATATATATATATATATATATATATATATATATATATATATATATATATATATATAAAGATAAAAAAAGAAAACTTTCTCCAGAGAACTGCGGCGCTTTTGCGTCACCTTTCACGCAAGAGGGCGCGTGCAGAAAGCACGCCATTGCGTGCACGCGTTGCACGTCTTCATGAAAAAAAGAATAACCGGGATGCGTGCACTGCACGTGTGAAAAAGGCTCGAGGAAATCTATTACACCAGTGACATTTAATAAGATAATAACATGTCTTTATTTTGTTTCCGTTCGGGATTATTTTTCAGTCGCGAGATAAAAAAACAAAAACAATGTAAGCACATTACATAAAAGAAGCCAGTACAGGAATATCTGAAGGTTGCATTGCGCCATCGTCTGGCGAATTAAAAATAGCATTAGTTTGGATATACATTTGTGTTAACATCACTAATTTCTTGTACTATTTATTTACTTTTATAAACCTTACCTTTCTACTACTACTACTAATAATAATAATAATAATAATAATAATAGATAGATAGATAGATAGATAGATAGATAGATAGATAGATAGATAGATAGATAGATAGATAGATAGATAGATAGATACTAACTAGCCCGCATTCTAGTCGTTTTTCTATCTTTATATATCTAAATTCTAGAGCTTTTTATATTAATATTATTACATCATTCAACATCCAAGGTGCATAATTTCCCACTGAATACACGACCTGTAATCCGAGCTGCAATATCTGATATGACAGGATGGTGTCAGTGTTGTATTCGTTTTTAAACCTCCACTCATTTTCCCTGAACTCGCCCACTATGCTAGCTAATACATTTGCTAGTCAGGTTGAAAATGGTAATAATTTCTCTACTCTGCCTTTAAATTATCAATGACTTTAATGCTACCTGAGTTGCAGAAATTTAAATGAATGAATTAGGCCAAATAAATCATTTAGCTGTTATTTTCCCACCCTGCCATGTTCTTCAGACTTTAAGCAAATGTTGGTTTGAAGATTAAAATAGAACCCTACACATGTTGCTTTCTAGTTGGATAAAATAAATGAGTTAATAATATTATGGCATATATGTTTCGCACCCAAAAAGACCTACAGAATAGTGTGGTGTTATGAATGCATTGTAACCTAGATTTCTAGTGTCCCTGGGGTTAGATTTAGTATTTTTCCTCTATAGTCAGTGGGAATTTAGTGTCTATCTTGTGTAATTTAGAGACTATATAGTGTAACCATTTTGCTTATGACAGATGCTCATCAGTGTGTGTTCTGTTAATCAGTCAGCCATATGATGATTCCAGGAAATTGTCCTATCTGTTAGATTAGGCTGTTTCCTGTGAACTTCCTGTGCCAAGCACAAAAAACATGGCACAAAACACATTTTTCTTAATAAACACACAAGCTCATGTGTAGCCAGTGACCGGATTTTAAACATTAGGTGGCAAAAGGGAGGGACCGGATCCAACCATAGATATGTATCGGACGTGGTTGCATAATATCTTATTTGTTTGTTGGTGCAAAAAAAAGCTGGCCTCATAAAGACTGCAAATAATTCATCAAATCTTGTAAACTCTCTGTGCCTTGGAGCAATAGACCTTCGAGATATGTGAATTTGGATGAAAGTTTATGCCATCCTGTTCGACCCATGTGCCCCTGCCCCTGAAAAAAATATGGGACGTTATGTCTGAGAAGTCACACAGGTTTAAAATTCTTTCTATTTCTCTTTCACACACACACACACACACACACACACACACACACACACACACACACACACACACACACTGTACAATGAACAGATGGTTGGGTCAGGGGAAAAATCTGTACTGCTGACATCCAAGGACGTTTTGTTTTTCTCTCTCTTTTTTGCTTTTCTTTTTGAGCAGGATGCTAACATACTTTTAAGCTGCTCTGATATCTGCTGGACGTTTCACTGTTATCCGACCCTAAATTCTAACTCAATGGAAAACGAAAGTTGGCGGTATTCATGGGTGAGAAAGAGGTCATGAAAGTTGCTTTCTCACTGTTTGGAAAATGAGGGCCAGGTGGGCCGATGCAAAGCAAACAGACATTACAGGAATCATAAAGGTTTCACAATATGAGCTTTATAATACATTTACTGGATTACTGAGAAAGCCATAAATACACACTGAAAACCCTACACTAATTCTTTTTCAATTATTACTGTAAATGCTTGGAACATAAATAGACTTTGAAAGGAAAAAAAAAAAAACACCTCTGTGGATATTCCAAATGAAAAATTGATTGATTTGTTCTGGTTTAAAAAAAACTTTTTAATCAAAGTTTTTTAAGATACAAAGTTACAGGTTATAATTCAGAGAATATTTTACATTCAGAAATCTGATTAATGAGAAGGTAGTGAGTAATTTCTTATTACTTCCACTACTGACATTTACAAACCACAAGTTTCTTGAAAAACTGTTTTTCGATCGCGTTCGCTCAGCACCGCTGCTGCTACGTGAATATGAGGTATCGCAACACTACGGAGACGAGGCGTTTCCTGAGAGTCACATAGAATACAAATTAACATGGCAGAGGTAGAGCTGCATCTTCCTGGAGACAGAACAGGAAAAGAACGTCTGGTTTTATTTATCTGGCTTGTTTGTGAAAAGGTCATGCGTTAGAAGTTAGAAGGCACTTAAATAAATTTATGATTTGCTGTCTGTCTGAACCACAGAAATAAAACCGATCTATTTGCACCATATTGAATTGCATTGCATCACTTTGTTTTTCTTTTAGCAATATTTTGCCAACAAAACATCACATTTCTTTATGATCAATTCTTAGATCTATGTTCAGTAATTGAAGTGAAACGGACAATAATAGAAATGTGTGTACACTCTAAAACAGTGTTTTCTGAATTGGTCTTCTTGGAAGCGTTTCTACAAGGTACCAGATGGAACCCTTTATTTCCAAGAGTGCATTTACGAGAGAGAGCAAAGTACGAGGTCCAGTCATCGTTATTTTGGCAGAACCAGATGTGGTAGACGTCTTCTTTGCTTTTTATGTTTGTGTAATATTTATATCAAGTTACACAACGCCATATAAAGTGAAAAGGGCAGATGTTTTTCTCTGAGTCAGAAAAGAGGCTTCGATTCCAGTAGGAGGACTCATGCTTGGAAAATCTTTACGTACCCTTTACAAAGCTCAGTGCCAGTTTCCATTCCGGTAAATACCAGACCATGTGTGTGCCCTGTGTCTGAACACACATTATCAGCTTTGACCCTGTGTGCCATTAGTGGAACTCTGGTGTCAGACACGTCCTGAAGGTGAAATACAGCTCAGACAACTGGTGCAGAGCAGAAGCACTGTGTTTTGTCAGGTGGAAGAGGAGTCTTTCTTTCTTTCTTTCTTTCTTTCTTTCTTTCTTTCTTTCTTTCTTTCTTTCTTTCTTTCTTTCTCACACACATCTTTCTTCCTTCCTTCCTTCCTTCCTTCCTTACCTTTCTTCACTCCTTCTCACTCAGAGCCTGTACATAGTTTCCTGGAACCAAAACATAGATTACGAAATAAAACTTCAAGTGGATTTTTAAAAATGAATCGTGAGCTCTCATAGTAGAATGTCCTGTTCGATGTTTGTTCCAGATTTGTTTAAATGTGCTCTTCTTATTTAACTATGCACCTTAAATGTTCTCTCCTCCTGTGTGGCTGAGAACAGAGAGTCCAAGCACACATTTGACCCCTACTTCACAACTGTTCTTGTTATTATCCTCAACTTCCTGCCAGGTGGGCCTGTCCAGTCCTCTTGAAGTCCAGTGTGTGAGAATGTGTGTTTTTCTGTCATGCTGTTTGTCTTGGCTTGTGTGGTGGTCATTTTTTTCTGAATAACCCGATGGTGTGTCAGACACGCCAGACTGTGTGATTCTTCTCACTCTCACTTGATGAGATTTGGAGTTGTAAGGGTACAGGCAACAAAGGGTTAGGTGCCGTGATTCACGTGTGACACTGGGTGTACGAGTCAAGTCATATCGAAATTATGCAGGTTTGTCATATCTGATTTGGCTTTCTATTTATCATGACAGTTTCCTGGACCTCTGGGTAGTACAGTTCCCCGATTTAAATTTCTGGATTTATAAATAAAGACAATAAAGTTCATTTTGTGTTTATATATATATATATATATATATATATATATATATATATATATATATATATATATATATATATATATATATGTTCATATATGTATGTATATATAATCAGAACAACAATTAAAGGCTTCTATCACAGTAGGAGTTTTAATTGCTTTAAATAATAATAATAATGCAGTTTTGTTAAATCTCTTATTAATTTATTTTACTAAATCAGCGATCCTGAAATTTCTATAAAAATCATTGCTAAAAAAAAGGTTTAAATTGCAATTTTAAGGTTGAATCTCTGTCATAGTATAAACTTTCACTTACGTTTTTCACCGTCTTCAGGTTTTTTCTGTACCATAAAAGATGCTGGGGTTTTTTTTCTTATAAGAGATAAAGGAAAAAAAAAAAGGCTGCCCTTTAATTCATGAAAACTGTAGATGTTTGTGAATTGCACAACACTGCAGGCCATGAAAATGATCAGCACTGGGCTGGAAACAGCTTCATAGATCCATTTGTCTATTAAAACTTTTTTCTGTTTACCTGCTATTTGCTTTTTTGTTTTTTAAATCATTATTTATTGATTTTTCAATGTCTTCTGATTTGATCTTTTTTTCCCATGGCTCAGTGATGATTTCCACTGCCTGTAATGGTCTCCATAAACACACAAATCATTTATTTTTTTTATTCCCTTCTCTGGCTCTTGGTCAATATTTTTTGCTTAAAGTCTTTTGATAGCTGTTTTCCGTCTCTTCCCACTGACACTTAACTTGGCAGCTTATGCTTAACTGTTTGAGCCTGTTTGAGTTTCTCATGCCTTTAAAGAACTTCATACATCTTCCTTTTTAAGTCATTAGACTCCTTCAGAAGGCAAACTCAAATATAATAACTAGACCAAGCCAGCAGGGAGTTAATTTAATAAAGATTAAATGCTCACTGAGATTCCATTGCTGTAATATTTAGGTCAGTGCATAGTGAATGAGAAAATACCACTTAATGAATATGGAATTTTGCTTAGCATCTTTACCAGTGGGGTGGCACAATGACTAGACCCACTGACTTAACTGGAGTGACAATCTATGTTGGTCATAGAAAATGACAAACACATCCTATCAGAGTTTGTTCATCATCTAACAAACAACAAAAAAAGAATAGCTATCTTAAGATTAGGCTAAATTTTATGGAATCGACTAGTAGCAAAAATTCAGTGTCATTGGTCATTAGTATCTATCTATCTATCTATCTATCTATCTATCTATCTATCTATCTATCTATCTATCTATCTATCTATCTATCTATCTATCTATCTATCTATCTATCTAAATATTAAGTTTGACCTCTATTTGCTTACCTGGTTTGTTCACTTTGTCAGTGATGTGTACATGTGCTGGCTGCTTACACTTGCTTGTTCTTTACCTTTGTGCAAAAGGATTGAATGAACATTCAATCATATATATTATTTAAACTATAGTTATATAGTATTTTTTATAGTTATTTAAATAGACTATTAATGGGATTTATCAAGTTGTTTAGTTTTGCATTATATGACATTGTTAGATAGAGCCATGTTAATACCATAGATAGATAGACAGACAGACAGACAGACAGACAGACAGACAGACAGACAGACAGACAGACAGACAGACAGACAGATAGATAGATAGATAGATAGATAGATAGATAGATAGATAGATAGATAGATAGATAGATAGATAGATAGATAGATTTTATCCTAAAATAAAATGTTAGTCGAAACCTTACTTCAAATCCTATCAGGCTTCTAAAATGTTTGTAGCCATTGGAGCTCTTTAATTGTAGTAAATAATAAACTGTATATTCAATTGTAGCAAAGTCCCTCAATACATTTATATCTGATAACCATAATAATATTATGCTAAAATGTGTACAATAATATTGTATTTCTTTATAAGAGCCAGACAAACAGGGTAATAACTATCAGAAGTCAACTATAGAGATTATAACATCGATAGTTATAAGTGATTTCCTCTTCTGTCAAGCAAAACTTTTAAATATCCAACCCCTCTAAGTGTTCTTCCTGACCCATGAACCATTTCTTCATAGCGTGTACTCCAGAATTATGGGTTTGGGTGAAACTAAATTATTTATGACAGTCTCCATGAAAACACCTCAATGTTTAACATTATGAAATGTAATTCCAGGTCTGGGCTTGTAAGGCAGGAAATCTCTTTTTTTGGATGATGGAAGAGAATAGAACAGAAGTCAGTTAAACGGAATTATTCATCTAAGCAGATGTTTATCAAAAAAATATCTTTTTAGGTGTAGTGATTGGTGCCATTTGTAAGTGCAAGATTTCGAGATTTACAGGTTTGTCCAGCTTTAGATGTTTTTTGCGACACCTAGCCTGACACACTATTCCGGATTAAATGCCACGCTTTAGTTCAGTCTAAAATAGGGCAGGATTGTTTTCTTGCTGTACAGTTATGTTTTGTATTGTATGGAGGTCTGACTGACAGCTGGCGCTCTGAAGCGTGGTAGTGCGAGCTCCTGCACATTCCTCACTGGTGAAGCACGAAGAGGGCTTAGCAGCACAGGAAGCGGGGGAGGGGCAGGGAGCAGGAATGCTAGCACGTGGGGATCCAGGCACAGAATCCGACTCGTCCCGGTTATTCTGACGTCAGAATCTGCAAAGATTCGGATTCAGCCAGTAAGGCTGAGCTCGGCGTTGGTCGAGTCCCAAGATTTTACGTGCCTCTGACATCAGATTAGACGCACGCAGTGTAAGCGGTGTGCATTAGCATTTTCCAGAGGGCAAAACAGGTTCAAGGCTGCAAGGGAGAAATATAGGCTAATCCTGTCAGCATGATAATGCCGGAAGAATCTATGGAAAATGAAAAATAGATCTCATATTTTAAGTGCTGGTTACCTCAATGAAGTTGAGATCATTATGACACTAGTTTAAAATCCCTATTTAAATTCTGTTCTTTTTTCTATTTTACTATTTTTTGCAAATTTCATATATTTTGACACGTTTAGCTTCTGGTAAAGGCACAACTTTGCACACCTTTTAGAAAAGAACTCAATGAATGTCTTTACAGGTTTTCAATATCTTCACTAATAACAAAAAAACAATTGGATGTACAGGAGCTATGTCATTGTTTCAATCATAGCAGAAAACACATGTAAGGAGCCATAGATAGATTTATGTTAATATTTGAACATTGTTATTTATAATTACTACTTGAAATTACTTCTTGGTTTAAATGGTGTAATGTTTTTGTGTGTGTGTGTGTGTGTGTGTGTGTGTGTGTGTGTGTGTGTGTGTGTGTGTTTGTGTGTGTGTGTGTGCACTCTATATTTAATTCAATTCTTTTTTATTTTATAGCACTTTTTACAATGAACATTGTCTCAAAGCAGCTTTACACAGATAATGTGGTGATAAAAATGAATAAGATGTTCTTTATAAGTGTAACTTTGTTCCTGATAAACGGGATGGCAGGGAAAATCTCCCCGAGATGGCATAAGAAAGAAACCTTGAGAGGAACCAGACTCAAGAGGAAACCCATCCTCATCTGGGTTGCACCGAATGTCCATTTATTACAACTAAACGTTGTTGAGGTGCAGTGAAGGTGATCAGATGCAAACTGTAGTCCTGAGTCAGTGTAGCAGACTGTTGACATTAACTACAGTCCAAATCCATCCTCGAATCTCTTGTTCTTACTTCGTAATTTCATGGATCTATATGTCAGGGAGGTTATAAAGGTTTGACAAAGCATGGCTGAAGCGGGGTTGGTGCTTACGCATGCTATCATGGACCATATATGTTTCCTTTTTCCCTTTGTTTAAAGTAAATATCACCTGTTTACTTTACATTGATCTCAACTTATGTTCATTTTACACATAAACAACACAATCTCACCAGTATCCTAAGTAGTGGTGAAGTACAGGAAGGAATATAGGTGCGCTACACCTCTTCTCAGCATCATAGAAATTGTCTAATAAATTGTATGCCCATGTTTTCATATACTGTCTTTGTATCTTCAGAACATTTATTTTTCTCTTTTCAAACCGTTTTTTTTTTTTTGTTGATTTCACTTTACAATTTGCATTGCTGTCTTATTGGAACAAACACTCATAGTTAGATTTTTTCTTTCAGAACAAACTGAACCAGATGGACAATAAGGATGCCAGATAATGTCCTCTACTACAAAAGAACCTTAATTTTGCTCCTTAGTGGCACAACAAAAGTAGTTATTTGACATAAAGTTCAGAGATCAAGTTTGTATCTTGACAAAGCCACAACTATTCTTTTGCAACAGCCAAAGAGGCTAAACTGGCTGTTTTCTGAATGAGATAGACTTTCTGAGTAACGCTAGCCAATGTGCATCTGCAAACTTGTTACGCTGTATGTTATGCTGCCCCACTGATGTAGCATGAGCAGCATTTGGAAAGACGTGTGTTTATTTTTCACACCATAATGTGAACTTGTGATGAATAATTCCTTGTCATTACTGGGACCACGAAAAAAAAAAAAAAAAAAAAAAACGATCACACGATTTCTCCATCGTGTTGCTCATTTGAACCTTTTTTTTGGCACTTTTGTTCTTGTTCTCAGCACGTTCGGCACTATCGAATTGGTGTGTGAATACAATTCCTCCGTAAATAATCCTCTTATTCTTCCGATTTAAAATATCTTGCAAACCGAAATAGCTCTGCCTTAGATCATACCTCAGGCAAGGCTATTTCTGGTGTTTTTCGCAAATTATGTTGGGGAGAGAAATGCAGAGATAAAAACCTGAGGAAAAGAGAGAGAGAGAGAGAGAGAGAGAGAGAGAGAGAGAGAGAGAGAGAGAGAGCACAGGGGAGAGAGTAAAAAAAAAATCAGTGTTAAAGATACTCCTACACAGTACAGTTACTCAATTTAACTCTCAGCTCGTTGTAGGAGGTAATTAGCACTGTGGGAAAAGAGAGAGTAGATACTTGCACATACACATATATTCACAGGAGAGGAGAGGAAAGGAAAAAAAGAATAAAGAAAGCGAAGGAGAGAAAGGATGAAGATGTGGGCAGTGATGCTCTGACGCAGCCTTTGGAAGGAAGAGAGATAGAGAGATGGAGAAGAAGGGGTTTGGTAAGGCTATTTTAAGCCTGCGACAGGGAGTAGTGGATTGCTGCTGCTATGTGTCTGCTGCTGAGTACGTCATTGCTTTGCCTAATCCCACTGAACATACAGGATACACAAACAAGCACAGAGAAACAGACACACACACACACACACACACACACACACACACACACACACACACACACAAGCACACTGAAACAAAACCAAAGCTTTACATATTAGACAAACACTCATTCATAGAATATTATTTTTCTATTTATTTTTGTTTGCTCATATTTGGCTACTTGACAATTCCCACCCATTCGATACTTTTTCTCTTGTGGCACCTTTATTTCAGCGGATGAAATGGTTCTTTAAGAGAAAAGCTCATACTTTTGCGGCCAAGCTTCGAAACCCCAACATTAGGGTACAATCCAGAATGTAATTTTTTCTGAGGAATTTTTCCAGAATCTCATTCAAGTCAGTGGAATTAAATGATTCATTCAGATTTGTTTACCAATTTCAAATATGAAGCTTGATTATACCACTGTTCACACAGTGTACAAATAGTTAATACTCTGATTGGGCTGGTTTGTATTAGTGTATCCATAACATGCTTGTATGTCTGTGCACAATCTAAACAATCGAAACCCAACCCGAAGCACACACACACACACACACACACACACACACACACTAAAATGCAGGAAATGTCCAAGCCCAAGCCACGACTCATTGAACTCAGTGACATTGAACTCACTGAATCAGAGAGGCGTGAATCTCAGACATGACTGGAAGATCTGCTGATTCAAACCCTGACACACACTAAATGAAAGATCCCGACTCTGTTTTACAATACACCTGGTGCTACTTGTAAACAGCCTTACGCAATCCATGAACTATGCAAGTTACAGATGTGTATCGATTCGAAATGACTCACCAAATAGCAGGGATGTATACTGATTTGTTCATCTCGTTTGTTATCTGTTTAGAAATCTCAGCATGGTTGTGAATAGGTTCATGGAGAAAATCATGAGGGCAATCTTTTTTACTAAACAACGATACAAGATGTTTTTTACGTCGTCAGTTGGCCGAATCAAATCTGTGTATGTATGATTGTAATGATGACATTATACATAAGTGGAATTTCTTTGAATGTATTGGTTTGTGAAGTTGGATAAATCTCCATAAGAACACATATCCATCTCATCATACAAATGATCTCAACACCTATAGTCATGATTTCTTGAATTCAACAAGTTGGACTGTATAAATAAATATAAAGAATGAGTTACTCTTAATTCTATGTCCTAAATTTCAATAAAGATATTGAAGATATTGATACAGCTTTTTAGAAAAGAATTGTTGCTGTTTTTTGTCCTCTTTCTCCTGTACCAATGTTAGTTAGTTCCCAAATCCTACCTATAGACAAGCCTTCTCCATAGGTCAGCACTTGTCTTATAAACAACCATTTCAGGCAAAACAAGCTACAAAACAAAAACCAGTCCTGTGTATGTCGAGCGAAGGGTGTGGAACAACACGTACACCCTATAATCTATGGTATGGCGACAAAGTGCATCTCTATTTCCTCGTCCCTGTGCCATTGTAAACCAGGCAGTGAACTAAGTGGTACACAAGTGAGTCATTTTACAGTAACCTGGTGATTGCTACGCCCAGTTTGTACGACAAACACGAGAAGAATGCCGTTTCATAAGGCCAGAATGTCCTGATTGAAAGCCCCATGGGTCAGGCTGTTTTGATTACACACACATACACACAGATTCCTGCCTGGCTGACTTGGCTCCATGAGCAAAATTTTTCGAAGTCCGCCTACACTCTGTCTCCGTCTCTCTTTTTCTCTCGCTATCTATCTTACACATACATACACAATCACATAGAGCTGGACGGGAATTGAAGTATGAATTGGACTTGGCAGGATGGAGGTGAATAACAGCTTTACAAGACAATTACAAACTAGCAGACAACGTGTGCCACTTTGTCACAAGGAAATTGAGTCAGCCACATGGACACACCCAGTTTGGCATCACACAACCACCAGCAACAAAATACATTAGCTAGGAGCTACAAGGTGAGTAAACAAAAGGTCTCTTCAGGACACATGACTCATTGCTCTTGATTGTGTTTAAGCTCCGTGTTGGAGCAGACGGACCGTGCTTTTTGACTCCACTGTCACGAAATTGCCGTCATCCTGTCAGCACCTGTCTCCATTACTTGACTGTAAACATTGGCCCGGCAGCCAGCTAGAAATCACTATTGTTTCGAAATGCATAAATAACACACCTTTACGCACACAGGGCTAAAAATTGGGTAGAATAGATTGTAACCCCCACCACCACCACCACCACCACCACCACCCCTCCCATCCAGCTCACTTCTTTCAGTCTTGAGATAGCAGACTACAAAAACAACTTAGACATTGTGACTGTTTTCTTTCCCCCGAGCCGTAACCCTGCTCAATAACAAACTCCCTTACGGCTGAAATACTGGAGTTACTGTAAGGGAAATTTTACTTGGCCAGAAAAACTCCTCTTCATTGTCCAGTCTGTAAAATGGCTGCCTAATGGGGGGTTTAAGAGCCTTTTAATTTACTGTAGATAAAACTTTACAGTAACTTATGAATTTAAGTGTTTATTATTCTGACATTTATTTATGCTTTATGTAAATGTACATTTATTAAATTAAAAGAAATAGACCAGTTTTTAACAAGTTAGTGCGTATAACATTAACCTCTGACGTATCAAAGCAAACTGCACTCATGAAAACCTGGAATGCGTTACTTCACTAACAGCTTTATCTGGTCAGAGTTACTGTGGATCCTGGGAAGAGCCAAGAACACTGGGTTCTAGGAATACTGTGAATACCAGTGGATACCAGGCCATGCACACACATTCGCACATTCACCAGTCCGCCTACTAACATGTTTCGAGAAGTGGGAAGAAAAATGGAGAACCCGAGGGAAACCGATATGGACACATGAGAACATGGAAAACTCCATACAGACAGTAACGTGACAGGACAGGGTTAACCCCAGGACGAACCCAAGAAAGTGTGTGTATATAGTGCATATACAAACACTGTACAATCCGTGTGCCGGCTCTAGCATTGTTCTGAGCCATCCACAGGATCTGCTTCTCCACCTGATGCAATGCCGGACACGTAGTCCCCTAGCTGGGGGGTAGGGTGGGATAAACAATATGTTCCTGATTAATAATAAGTGAGATTAAATATAATACAATACTGACAGTATTTGTTGTCATGATGAGGTTACATACCTGACTGAATGGTTTAGTTAATTAATAAAATCCCGGGTTAATCATGTTACAATCGGGTTACATGCTCGATTCTTCAGTCACTGCTTTATCCTGGACACTGATAAGCTCTTCATCATGGCACCTGTTTATGTCCTTAAAATTGATGTGTTAGGAGCAGGAAAAATGGGCAAGTGTAAGGATTTGAGCGAATTTGCCAAATTGTGATGTCTAGACGAGCGTGTCGGGGCATCTCCAAACCTGCAGCTCTTGTGAGATGTTCCCCGTCTGCTGAGGTTTATTAGAAGTGGTCCAAGGAAGGAACAGTGGAGAAAAGGGCGACAAGGTCATGGGTTAGTATTTGACTGTAATTTGACAGTAGAATTTTAAAAATAAAAAAAAACAACATTGTTTTATCCATGTTTTTTTAGATATTCAGGTGCAAACTGGATGAACATGTGCTTTATTTGGTTTGCCTGCATTTCAGGACTGGTTGCCAGGTGACGGTCTCGAGCCAAACTGTTATGAATGATTAGAGTAGGAAGTTGAAAGAACGCCTCTGATTGGCTGGAACGATCCTCCGGTGGGAGAGAGGGGGTGGTCAGGGGCGTGGTCTTCTTTTTTTTTCGCGTGTGGGTGTGACGCAAAAAGAGACGATTGGGCAGAGACCCGGCTCGAGAAGGAATCGAATCGCTAGGATTGGATGGTGGGCGGGGCGTAGGGATGGGCCACGGGAACAAATCGAGCTCGGCACGCGTGCGGCTCGACTTCGAGTCGAGAGAGGAGAACAGGGAGGAAACCGGAGAGACAAGAACGGGGAGAAAAAGCGCTCGTGTGTGAACAGTTCGTGCGTTCTCTTCTACGCGATGCATTTTTTATATTTTATAAACAATATCTATATAGATCGTATTTGACCCGCTTTGGGTTTAGTAATAGATCCGACGTTCATATCGGATCTCGGTTACAGATCTCAGAGTTAAAAACACGCAAAACATCTTAAAAGAGGAGTATATTCACGTGGAACAATCAGACACGCGTCGAGGTTGTGTGTGCGCGCGCGTGTGTGAGAGTTGTGTTTTTTTTTCTTTTGGGCCGCTCGAGCTCGAATGGAGCAGCACGCAGAGGCGCGAGGCTGCACCGGTCACGGATCGCGATCCCGGTGTTCCGAGCTCGTGCACAACGAGCACTGCATGCATCTGTCCATCCAGTCAACGACCGGCACGCGCTTCGAGCTGTCCCTCCCCGCGGAGGAGACGGTGGAAGGGCTGAAGAGGAGGCTGTCGCAAAAGCTCCGGGTGTCCAAAGACAGGCTCGCGCTCCTGCACAAAGACACGTGAGTCTCTTCCCGGAGCGTAACAATACACGTACACGCATGCACGTTCATCCGTACTTGCATGAAATGAATTCGGCACAGGAAACTAAGCGTCTCGTGCACGCAAAACCACATGCTCAGCCATGCCACGTCCGCACGCCATCAGGTCTAAGAAGGATGAGGTCACAGTCAAGGAGAAGACTGAATGCACACACGTGCATGAAGTCGTTTGCGTATATAGTGTCTTTATCTATAATTCAATTCCAAAGGTTCACCCTCCTGCTCCATTAGACAGCAGATTTAAACCAGATTACTTACTAACTACTACTAGGAATGACTATGTGCTGCTTGCATGCACCTACAGACCCCATAGACACAATATTTTCCTGAACTGTCTCGAGAATGTCATGCAGTATTGTAGAAGATGATCTTCAGTGTTTGGTTTAACACCTCCAGTGTTTACACAAGTCCAGCTGGACAGGGTGAGTTCATTGAGCACTTGCAGGTGTTCAGTCAACACTGGGGAGGTGTGTGTGTATACAGGAACAGTGTGCAACTGCCATGTCTAATCAGCAAGCACACACCTGGCTGTTTGAGCTCTTGTCTGTTCCAAAAAAAAAAAAAAAAACGCACTCGGGCTGGTCTGTGTCAAGAGTGCAGATGACGTAAAAAGCTCCACCACACACACTTCAGAGTGAGGTACTGAGGTGGGTTTATCATAAACTATCATAAACACACAGCTGCTTTTCCAGACACGGAGGAAGCGTAGTGCAGGATTACAGCCAAGTGCTGTAAATGACATCTTGTACAAAGCCCAGACTTGGATTTGCGTAACTTCGCGTCTGTATTTATTCTGGTTTGTGTCAGCGATCCAGATTTCTAGATTCAATCCGAGCATTTTTTCCAGTTGAGGGATGCTCGTTCTCTTCTCCCTCTTTTCTGCGCTTCCAGGAACCCTTGAGACTCTTCATTGCCCCTTTCCGTTACTGAATAATAGAGAAGTTACTACGGAATAGCAAGAGGTTATATATTTAGTTGTGGCAGTAATGAGAAACTGAGTTCTGAGAAAGTTAAGCAGCTCGGTTATAAAAAAGAGCTGGAGGTTTATTTCACTTTCAGAATGAGTGCATGTGAAAAAATAGTAGAATATCGCCTCTGCTGATGACTGGGCCGCATACGATGATTTATGCTTTCGCAATAAACCTGTTTTTGATATTTCGCTTCTTTTAATCTTAATTTGTTGACCATTTTTATGTTTTCAATGACTCATTGTGCTGTTACACGATGCTGTTGCCTGTCAACGAGACAACAGTAGTCTCGCCATGTCTTTTTCTTCTGTCTGTTGAATAGCTTGTTCTGTCATCAAGAAAACTGCATGTAAAATGTTTAGAGCTGCTGTTATCTAAAACCTACTAATTCCATTTGCTGGGGTTGAAGTACATGCAAAGCTAGTCCGTGATCATTTACGGTTGTGGATGCTGTCTTGCAGGAGGCTAAGCTCAGGGCGGCTCCAGGATTTTGGGGTTACAGACGGGAGTAAATTGACCCTCGTGCCCTCGGTGGAGGCAGGATTAATGGTAGGCTTTAACTGATACTTCTGCTATTAACTTCTTTTTCGTGTTTGAACTCGAGCGTGTCGACGTTTCACAAGTTACTGACGTTTTTGTTTTCTCCCAATCCAGTCTCAGGTCTCCAAACCAGAGCAGTCCATCATGCAAGCGCTGGAGAGTTTGACCGAAACTCAGGTAAGAAATAGTTCATCGGTAATTACGACAAATCGGTTGATCGATGCTAAGACATGGCCTTGACCTCTGTTGTCAGTGTATTGTTCTGGAGTAGGAAAAAGTAAAAAAAAATTTGCATAATTATCTACAAGTTTGCAGTTTATTATGTAAATGTAGTGTAGTATTTATGTGACCATCGAACTTAATGGAAAATAATTTGATTATTATTAACCAGTAAAAATGCTGGAAGCTATTTCTGTAAATTGGATAAATAACTAGCTAGCGACCTATGAATATGAATAAATGAATATAAATAATGGTTATAAATGAATATATTAAACAAAGCTAGCTAGCTCTCAATTAGCATTTTTTTATATAAAATTATAAATAAAATGTCATAAAATGTTATAAGATACTTATAAAAGTAGGTGGTTAACAATAAAAAGAGAAGTTGTGAAACCTAAACAGGTGTAGTAGAACGTGGCTATGAAGCTAACTAGCATGAAGGGAAGACGTGTTCTTAATGTAGCTGGTAGTTAAACATAAATTATGGAGTTTGCTAGCTATTGTAGCATGAAGTAGGTTTCTGCAGTAGAAAAAACCAATAGAGCTAGTTAGGGTACTTCACTAGTCATAATATATCAAGCTAATACACACAGAGGTCTTGTCATTCATCATATTATTCTTAGCACAGGATGAGTTTCTCCTAGACACTACAGCAGCGTAGACAATACCGAGCGACAGGATACGCTCAGTTCAGAGGAACACACCCACAGTACACCCTGTTAGCTGGCATTCCCCACACACGTATGCACACACACACAGGCAGTCACACATGCGCATACTCGCAAGCACCCACGCACACATATACTTACACAGATAAAAGTACTTGTCCTTATACACACACACACACACACACACGAATAGCAGCAGGGCATCACTATAGTCTCAACTGTACATGCAGTGCTTTTGTAGATTGTGCTTTTGATGAACACAGTGCAGTGTGTGTGTGTGTGTGTGTGTGTGTGTGTGTGTATGTTAGTGCAGTATTTCCATGTAAGCAAATCACACAGGATGGGTGAGTCATGTTGCTGAAAATTTGGCAGTCTGCCCATTTAAATCACTGTGTGAATTTGTGTGTGTGTGTGTGTGTGTGTGTGTGTACGTAACATGCAAGTTCAGACGAACTCCACCCTGTGTGTAGTACGTAGAAGTGAATGAGTTGGGTTTTTGCCCTGAGTGGAGTCAGCTCTGCTTCATCCTTCGTGTGTGTGTGTGAGACAAGTTGATGAGAAAAGATTTCCACGAAATTGCATCACAAAGGCTTCTTATTATACGTAGGCCACCTTTTCTTTACTCGCTCTCTTTTTTTTTTTTTCTCATCTACTCTTGTGCTAAAAAAAAAACCCAGTCATGCACATACACACATACTTCATATGTTTTTGTTCCCGCATCGATATAAAGCATGATTAAGCATTCTGTACCCTGCCGGTTATTCATATTACAATATGTTTTACACTTTAGTGTTACAAATTTTACAAAAATTGTGACTATTTAAGCCCCACACAGTTAATCGTCAATCAAGGAGAACAGGAATAGAATTTGCAGAGTGAATGTGAGCTTTTCTTTTTTGTTTCTCAGCAATCGAGATCACCTGAATGAGCTCAAGACATCGCTAGTTTGCGAATTCAATGAGAAGAAGACAAAGAAGCTGCTAATTCAACTTGGTTTGTCCTTAAATTGAGCTAGCTCACATTAGCACCATTAGCACATTCTCTTAGTCAGGATGTGTAGAACACAACGATGTAAACAAAAAAAAAATTAGAACAGTGTTCGTGTTTGTACCGAGAATCCTGGTGTGTGTGTGTGTGTGTGTGTGTGTGTGTGTGTGTGTGTGTGTGTGTGTGTGTGTGTGTGTGTGTGTGAGCAGATGTGGTTGGGTGCACACAGCTGAGGCGTTGTCTCTGAGGAGATGCTCCTCTGCAGTAGATATTTATAACCTGGAAATCCTACCTCAGTCTGTGGGATCGGAGGTGTGTGTGTGTGTGTGTGTGTGTGTGTGTGTTGGAAAGGACATTTGTGCAAATGTGTTTCAAACCACTTGTGCAAACTTGTGTCTGTGAGAAAAGGTTTCTTCCTGTTTTTGCTTTTTATAGTGTGTTCATTTTGTGTGGTGTGTGTGTGGGGGTGGGGAGTTCAGGAAGCACGCCTTTTTTGTCAGTGTTTGCTGTTACCTTGTGACTGCTTTTTCCACTGAGACAGAAGAGCAGGGCTGAGAGCGATTCACACCGAGACGCTGATTCTCCTTTTAGATAGATAGAGAGATAGATAGATAGATAGATAGATAGATAGATAGATAGATAGATAGATAGATAGATAGATAGATAGATAGGGTAAAGGAGTATGTTTCTATCTATCTATCTATCTATCTATCTATCTATCTATCTATCTATCTATCTATCTATCTATCTATCCTTTAAATATAAAGCTTAGCCTCTTAGCTCATTACCTCCTCAGTCCTGTTTGCTGTAACGGCTAAATCACTGTAGCTTCTATGTTAACATGGTAAAATCTCTCTGTGGGGAAAAATGGCAGATTTAGCATTTCATAAGGTCATAAAGGCATCGTGCGCAGTCCACGGGTGCATGCTTTTTTCAACCCGCATGGTTCACGCATTTGCCAGATCGTTAGTTATCAATCTGGCCACTGAGGAGAGTCAATGTTCAAGCTGGTCACACTATTAGTTTGAACTTTCTGCCACATGAAAATCTTCCAGGCTTCTAGTTTTACGTCAAGCTGCAGTTGTGGCTGGTGGCATCTAATCATCGATTGTTTTCTTATAAAAGCCATACCCCTTCGTGTTTTATTTCTTGATATACATGTCATACATTTCTGGCTTCTTTTTACACTCTGGAAAAGAACTAAACAAGGCGGAATGTGTAAACAGCACTCGTGTTTCTCTTTCTCTCCCTTTTCTCATTCGCCTCCTTTGCCTGCGCTACTAATTCAGCCAAAGAATCTCATTGATTTACAAAAGGCGAGCAGCTAAAACAGGCACAGAGGGGAGCGTGGAGAGTGTGGAGTGTCTAAAAAGATTTCCGGAAATATCGAACCAGCGCTCTCCTGATGAAATAAAGAGACGTGCTGGATAATCTGCAGCCCTCAGCTCTTAGCCGGAACTGCTTGTCTTACAGGGAAGGATAGTGATTGAGCTGGAATATTGGATTTTTTTTTACTTTTTCCTTTTTTTCTTTTTGGGCCCCTTCATCAGTAGTACTGACCGCCCCCACCACACACACACACACACACACACACACACACACACACACACACACACACAGTCCTTTTCACCTCGGTGTGCTCTCTGTCAGAATAGTGCTATTGTGAAAGCTTGGAGAGGTGCAAATTGGGAAAGGCGTGATTTGTATTCAGGCGGCTCTCTCTTTTCACTCCATACGCAGGCACGCTCCATTCAGCTTCGATCTAGGTTTGTGTGTGTGTGTGTGTGTGTGTGTGTGTGTGTGTGTGTGTGTGTGTGTGTAAAAGCTTTACACTTATTGATCACCACATGGAGAACCAGACGTAACAGAGATGCTTTTCCGAGCTGATAAGATGAACGCGCAGCTTCCGAGGTGAACTAAAGAGAGGGCAAAGATAATTTGATCATTTTGGCTGCACACACACACACACACACACACACCTCAGAACAAATGGAATAGATTTTTTTGCTGATTACATAGATTACATCCTCTCCCTGATGGTTTATTTTTTTTTTTTCGTGAATGATCTGATGAGCTTTTTGGAGCTCCAGGCTATATAGATATTACTATGAGCTCCAATAAGGATCTCTCAGAATGATGGGTTTTGAAATGCTGTTTTATAAGCATTACGCTGTTCTATGGCTGGGAGTGTATTTGACTGAAACATGAACACGGATTTGTGGTTGACCTGCGCTAATACATCGGGTAGCGTTTGCTTGGTTTTGCGAGTGTTGTGCTGTTGTGTAGTATCAGTATTGGGGTTTGTTGTTCTATTTTCTGAGAAGCATTTGTTCCAACTGGGTACTCTAGTTTGTTGGTCTGGACATCAATATTGTTGACTAGCATTGAACAGCGGTGATGTTGGTGAGGATAGAATTTGGGAAACTGCGTTAGTGTTGGGTGGCCACTGCTAACCCTTTCCTTATCATGGTCTTCTCTAAAATGGGAAACTCTTCACATCTGGTCTCTCAGGCACCACCCTGTTTTTTGGCTATCGTTACATCTACTCCACAACTCCGGCAATGAGTAGACTTTATCTTGTTCCTCTATTCCTCTCTCGCTCGCTCTCACGGGGTAATCTGCAGCCCTGGTCTGCTATAATTGGAAATCATTGGCTCTTAATAGCACTGTGCAGGGAGGGAGAATTTAGGGCCATCTGTGTGGCCTCAGGATCAATGGGAAAAACGATCGGGTGGAGGGTCTGACCTTTCCCACCCTGGGTGGAGCTTAATAATGCAAACTATTTACTTGGGGGGGGAAAAAGTAGTTTTTCTCTACAATATTTACGATTTTCCATCCTAGTGTTAAATTATTCAATATACAGCGTATGTATACATTTGATATTGGATTTGTAGGCAAACCTGCACTAAACATGGTCTGAAATAATATATATATATATATATATATATATATATATATATATATATATATATATATATATATATATATATATATATATATATATAGTGCGTGCGTGCGCGTGTGTGTGCGCGTGTGTGTGTGTGTGTGTGTTAAATGTATATAATCCAGATATTGTACTGCTATATATTTAAAGCTATAGATGTATATGCATGATGAGGCTGCTGATCAGGTTAGACTTCCATAAATAGAAGGGCCACCGTTTGTGTCGTGATCGCTTTCAGCTTTGATTTGCCACTCGCCTTTGAGCTTGAAGTGGTCGGCATCGTGACTAGGCTTTTCCAAGCAGAGTCGGAGAGCGTGAGTAAAATCCGGTGGGGGTTGATGGGGATTTGAGACATCTCTCAAATCTCCAGCCTTTGAGCTGACTGGTGGGATCCAAGCCTTCACAATAATTACCCTGATTAAAGCCGAACCTGTCCATGAGCTCATGCCATGGAAGCTCACAAGACGATCTGGTTAATAATTCCTTGTGTAGAGAGCTGGCTCACGTCCGGGGTGCTCAGAGAGATTTCTGCTTTGCCTGGGTCAAGCCGCATTGACGAGGCTAATCAAACACTCTGCTCTGTTCTCGTGTCAACAACAGGGACAGCGAGTCACGATCGCACAGGGAAGTTTGATTTCTTGATTAAGGCTCATGTATAAATGTATTTATTCGATGCTCCTTGAGATAAAACAACAGGAAAACGACAAGCAATAAGAGGCTCTTCAAACATCCTCATCAAACCCTAATTTGAGCTTTCTCTTTAGCCAAGTGCTGCTCGTGATGACCTTTTTAACCGTCCCACTGCCTGTTTTTATTTTTTTTTGTTTTTTTTCTTTTCACACATGCATTTGCTGTATGATTACAGGGAAGTGATCAGAGGTAGATCAGAAGTGGAACATCACTTTGAGATCCTGTGTACGAATCAGGATGTTTGATGGTCGTAGCCCTTTATTTTTCCGCGCCGCTCTTATCTCACATCAAACAAAGACTCTGCTCCATCTGCCGAGTCGAAAACAGTCAGAGCTCCAAGCTCCACCTCATGTTGGTGTTTTTTTTTTTTTTTTTTTTTGTTTCTCTCTAAGTCTTCCCCCTCTACCCCACCCTTCCCCCATTTTTTTTCTTTCTTTCTTGGTTTCTTTAAAAAGCTCCCGGTGAGGGAGGGATGCCATCCTGCAAACGATTTCTTTGAGCTTGAGGCTTTCTTAAAGTTACAGACTCCCCTGCCCTCCCCCACTCCCCCCGCTCGCTTTTTCTCCATACTGCTTTCCTTCCCTTGCACGCATACACATATGCATACGCCTACATACAGTATTTTCCTTCGCCTCCATCTGCTTCTATCATATGTGATCTGAATACTGACGTACCTCCTTAAAGAAGACCGCGCAACCCAGATTCCCGAGTCTAAATGTAGATGATTACACACACTTCTCACAGTTGCCACAAAGCCGTTCTAAGGATCGACCCAACATATGGTCCTTCACGACTTTAGAACCGAGCGGTACAGTCATTCCAAAGCTCTCGAGTTATTCTTTATTGCAGTTCTTTTCTGCAGATCAATAGCAATTCAGCTGTATGGCGTCCTGTATAGTCGAAGATAAAACGGATCGACAGCTGCGCGGGGTTTAGGGTCCGCCTCGCGAAAAGGTTACCCTGGATTCCTCTGTCTTCTCTGCTGTCGCGCTCCGCCCACAGCCGTGATTGACGCTCAGCAAAGAGACGAGAGCCATCAATCAAATCTGAAGGCCACCTGCCCACACACGCAGCTCAAATACTAGACCCGTAGACATACACGCACACCTACACGCGAGTAACCTTTACGCTCGGGGTTCCCGACAAAAATATACCTCAGACTTGTTAGAAGCTTGAACTTTTAAGTGCTTTGTATTTCAGTATTTCATGTCTTTTTTTTGGTTGTTTTTTTTTCCCCTTCTTTTTTTTCTGTTTACAGTGTTTTACTGTTCTTTTTGTTTACATCTTTGAAGAAACTAAATGCTAGAAGTGTCCCGGCGCAAATATAAAAAATTCATCGTATATTTTCGCTCTTGAAAATTACAATTTTTTGCATTTTTTGAAGAATACAGCTGCAATGCAGCAGATGGTAGATGGCTGATCTATTTACTCACGTTTCCCTCGTCTAGAGAGAACCGTGAGCGATTAGTGTCAGCCTAACACGTTCTCACATCCCTGTTTTCTTAGCCCTGAAAGCACGCACTCTCCTTCTACAAGTAGGACGATTAGCTCTCGAACATGAGCATTCGAACACTGTTCTATCTGAAGTGATTCTTTTTTCCTTTTCGCAGTCTGCCCCTTCAGCCGTGCACATGCTCGTTGTCTCGGTTTTGGAACGCTTAGCGTTCCGTGGTCAGGTGTCGATGAAAAGCTGAATTTTTTTTTTTTTAATGTGCGCTCACTGGCGCTGACATCACCACAGTGGTTCATGAGTCATTCGCATAAGCACTCAGTGGGTTTCCCTCACCCTGCTCTCTTCGCCTGGAGGCCTCGTTGACCTGATTAAAATAGGGGGGGATGGACATGGGGTGCCCTTTTGAGAGCAGGGTTTCATCTTGACAAGGCCTGCTAGTTATTAGCCAAGAATGCAGAGGAGGAGATTGAGTAGAAGTGGAGGGTGAAGTAGTCTAACTGTGCTTTTAAACAGATAGCGATACAGAAAAATGGTTCTTCTGTGATGACCAAGGTGCTGCTAAGTTGCTGTGAAACATCTCTACCTATTCCCTCAATAATAAAAAAAATCAAATTCAAATGTTATTAATAATATGAATTTGAATGATGAAATATTAATGATTATATAAACATGAAAAAATGTTTATATAATAATGTTAGAATCTTTTAATATGCATTAATGTGGCAAATAGAATGTGGCTTCCTTTTCTTCTGCCAATCCAAATAACATCTACCAACATTGGTAAAATCAGCTCACCAATTTTAGCAGATAAATGAAATGGTTTTTAAGTATCTGAGCATTTAATCTGTAATTATTCATAGAACCGTGAGCAAACATAAATAACGAAACACCTTTTTCGTACCGTTGCAGTTTTTTTTTTTTTTTTTTTTTTTTGTAGGGAAGTGAGCGCTCTGGTTTCCTACCAAATGTTGCAAACAGAAGAGAAGTTGCTCAAATGTTCCTCTCTGCTCTCTTCCTGTTCCCAGGTTGGTGACTTCCTATCAGGTCGGTCTCCGCTGACACTTGCTCTTCGCGTCGGGGATCACATGATGTTCGTGCAGCTGCAACTTGCCGCGCAAAACTCGGGCAATCAACAGTGTACCGCTCGGGCTCCTTCGAGCACAACCAGGACCCCCACAGTGCCCTGTGGGGGCACCAGTGAGCCCCCTCACACCCACACCTCTGCCCACAACACCCAGAGGGCGTCAGCTGGACACCACGTCCACCACGCTCAGCAAGCTCACCATGCTCACCAGTCACCCCCCTCCAGTCCTACACTTTCCCCCGGATCTCTCCATTATCCTCACCTGGCCACAGGGGCCTGTAGTCCAGCCCCCAGAGCAGCCACACCTTTCCAGCAGGTAACACCAACTATTGTATTTTGTAAAAAAATGTTAACAATTTTATCAATTCTGGTATGTGGAATGTATGTGTTTATGGTGAATTCAAGGCAATCAGACAGTCAAATATACCTGTTTATATTTATTTATCTACAATTAAATGGTGTCGGACATCAAACGTTCTGTTTTATAGGTCAATTTTGACCCTTTTAGCAATTATTATAGCAAAAACATAGTCTTGAAAGAGTCTGGATATAATGTGTGTCTTTGCTAGGGTGAGGGTGGTTCCTCAAGTGGAAATGAAAGCAGCAGCTCCTGGCCCAGTCGCAAACCAGGTGCTGTAATCGAAAGCTTTGTGAACCATGCTCCTGGTGTTTTCTCTGGAACCTTCTCAGGTAGGTGTTCACCTTCTCGGATTAGGCCCTTTGAAATTTTTTTTAAATCACAATAAACCATTAAATTATGCACAGGCGTTTAAGATTATTTGTTAAACATTGTCTAAGGCATTGTATTTTTATTTTTTTTTGCAGTTTTTTATGACTGGTCAAAAAGAAAATGATAATAATGCCATCCAAATAAAATAATAAATAAAAATGCCATATATCTCTCTCTCTCTCTCTCCTCAGGCACCCTTCACCCGAACTGTCAGGACAGCAGCGGGCGTCCACGCCGTGACATAAGCACCATACTGCAGATTCTCAATGACCTACTGAGTGCTACTCGCCACTACCAGGGCACACCCCCCACTCTGACCCAGCTCCGCTGCAACGCTCAGACCCCTGTGTCTCCCCGAGCGACGACACCTGCTTCGCCATGCCCACCTCCTTCACCCTCTGCCATGGAGCTTCCATCAGCACCCATGTCACCATTATTATCCTCACCTACCTCACCTACCTCAGACAGACTGGCACTGAACCATAGCCGCATCAGCAAACCAATGGGTAAATATAAGACGCTCCTTATTTGTGCAGAAATTATTGCTATGAAAGTAGGCAGGGCTTTTATACTCATTAGTTCTATTATTGGGGGTGTGGCTTCTGCATCGGTCACTGCTATTAAAGTAGGTGGAGTTCTATAGAAGAAGGTGTGGCCTCTGTATGAACCATTGCTATGAAAGTATTTGGGACTTGATACCTGTAGGTGTGGCCTCTTCAACTGCTTTTGCCATGAAAGTAGGTGGGTTTATTATGCATATGAATTTTATTGGAGGTGTTTATTGGAGATGTATTTCTTTAAACCCTGAATTTTACCCCCTGAAAAAAGAATGGCTTGTATATAATGAAAGAAATACACCCACACTCCTCATGCGCAAGTCCTACGTGTTTGTTTGTATTTTAAACGCTCTCCCTCCAGGTTTCCTCCTGTTTCCACTTTTCTGCAACGAATCTCTAACGTCATCTGTAAAGGCTCCCTGACAGTCTGCTTTTGCCTTTATATGGATTACACACACACACACACACACACACGCAGAGCCACGTACACACTCGTTGCTGACAGGCTCTGCATTGTGGAGGCGTTGACAGCAGAGCGGAGTGCACCATAAAGCTTCATTCCTGAAGTGTTTGGGTTGCGTTAGAGCAGCTCTGCGGTCAACGATGCATTTAGCCTTGGACTTCATGACTGAGAAGAAGCTTTTGACTCTGATTCTCGCACACACACGCGCGCACACACACACACACACACATTAAAGGGAAGACAGAGGACTGGCTCTAGTTAGAGACTCGCTTCTAAGTTTGCATTCCACTCATTCAGTGCACTGATTCATCACTCAGTCAGTTTCCCCTCTAACTCCCCTCCCCTCACACGCACACACACACACACACACACACACACACACACACGTGAGTGTGTGACCCAGTATCTAGTGTGAGGTGTGTCTAATCTTACTGATCACAACCGTACTGCCTGGTGAACATTAATCAGATACACTAATGTGTCTAATGTGTGTGTGTGTGTGTGTGTATATAGATATACACACACACACACACACACACACACCCACACAGTTGCACTTTATGGGTTTTTAAGAGAGTATGTGTGAATTATTCAGTCGCTGAATTGAACATGTTTGGGTTCTCGGGGACCTTGAGTAGCTGGGCATCTGGGTCAGAGTTTGTGTGTGTGTGTGTGTGTGTGTGTGTGTGTGTGTGTGTGTGTGTGTGTGTGTTCGATGGAAACATGCTGATGAAGTTTAAATGATGCATGAGCAGAGCCAAGCCGCAGGGCTGTGGAAAGAATAGGCCTCTTCCTTCACCAGTGACCCGAGACTTCAGCCTTCACTTCCACGCCGCTCTTGTGCCAGTGCACGCTCGCTTTCCCAGCATGCTCGGTGCTCACGTGTGGATTTCGCTTCTTTGATTAGCCGAGCTAATGGGAGACAAGGGCCACAGGCTAGCATGCATTATGAATAAGTTCTCTCTCAGCTTGGAGGCATCCCAACTACTTGGTGTTTAAAAGGGAATGTGAAACTAAAGGAGAATAGTGGCGAATTATTGACACTCTTGCACGAAGCAACCGCTGACGGACGAGAGTCTCGTTTCTCTCGTCGTGTTCAATAACGAAAGCAAAGCCGCTCTTTGGAATCGAAACTAACTGCAGCCTGAAACTTTGTAAATGACAGCGAAGTTCAGCGTTTCATTGGTAACTGTGTTGTCACGCACGTCTGAAATTTCAGTTACATAATATTTCCTCTGTGATTTCCTTCGACATCCGCAGTCAGAGATTTCATACCAAATGCTGTCTCGATCAGGCGATCGCTACCGGATTGTTGATGCGCGTATTTATTGAGAAGTGGTAGCTTTTGGTGGTTAAGATCTTTGACTTCCAGCTGGAAGATCATGAGTTTAATCCCAGCACCACCGAGCTACCACTGCTGGTCCTAATGAGGACCGAATTTTATTTATTTTTTTATCCTGTTGTCCTTGAGCTTCCTAGGGATACTACGGCGTGATTATAAACACACGAAGTGATTGTTTGTGTATTCGAAGCCTAAACATGGTTTATTCTCTGTCCTACAGGTGAGCCGTCTAGACATTCAGAGAACAGGGCGACGCGCTGTAAAGTGGAGCGTTTGCAGTTGTTGCTGCAGCAGAGGAGACTCCGCAGGCGGGCGAGGAGAGAACCCCGGGCTCCATACCACTGGATTAGCGAGCGCAAAGCCACCCGTAGCCACAGCAACAGCAGCCTGAGCAGCGACGGCTCCATCGACTTGGACTACGACGAGGCACTCTGGAAAAACGAAGTCCAGACCGACATCGGCTCGGAGTTCGTCGTTGCCTGATTGAGCAGCCCAATGCGAAGAACGAGAAGATTTTACAAGTGGCCAGAGGAGAAGGGATTTCCTTTCAGAATGGTGTGTAATGCTGGAGTGTTTTGTTTTTTTTTATTTTTTTTTATTTACCGTTCAATTTGAAACACTGAGTTGCATTCGGAAGAGTACTGAAGCGTGAGCGGCGAACCGAGTGAGCATCTCCCTGGACTCTGGATACACAAGATGGACTAAATTCAGTGGTCCGAAACATTTTCACTCGATTTGCTCATTCGATCGTCTTTAAATATGGTGGTGGTTCGAGTTGTTGTTACAAAAATGCGTCATGTAGCATTACGAAGCAAGAAATTCAGGTGTATCTCTGGTTTATAACATTTTGCACACTTCTTGACCTGTGAGCATTAAGGTTTCTTTATGGTTTTCATTTTTTTTGATACTCCACTTGATTCAGCGAACTCCAGTTCAAAACAACACAAATCCACAAAGCATTTATAACAGACACGATGATTTCTTGTTCACACTTGTATCTGTAACTGCATCCACTGGTTAAAGTATTAAGTTCGTATCACAGTGCCTCGGTTTATACTTTATCTTATTGAAGCATAAAACCTGGAACACATCTGGAGGTTTTTTTGTTCAGAGGGTTTTTTTTTTTTGCTGCTACGAAGGATGACGTGTGAAAGCGAGCAGTCTTGCTTGGTCATCCATCTCATTATAACCTGATTCTGCCAGAGGGATGCAGTGGGATCATGCACAGTTTGGCTCTGTAGCACCGTTTTACAAGCTGATTCGAAAAGCGAAAAGACTTTTTTTTTTTCTGTAGTGTATTAGGTTTAATGTTACCTGCTGTTACGCCCATGGAGACGAAAAAATATAACGTCGGACTTCTTTTCCACTATGGACCGTTCCTGTCTCAACATTTTGTTCGATTTGAGAAAACTGGAAGTGAGACATGGTTACAAACATGGATGGACCTTGTGTACAGTGGCCTTATCTACCTTAAAAAAAAAGGAAATAAGCGAAAAGTGCAGGCACTGGAAACTCTGGATGCTTGATGTGTATTGTGATTTTTCCTTTTATTTTTTAAACTAAGGACACGCCATTTGAGCATTAGTGAACGGCCCCTGTGCCTCAACAACGTGCCTGAGACAAAAAAAAAACGGAACATGGACGTTAAATTTTCCTCGTCTGAAAAGTCACTGCTTTCTCAGCTGAAAAACAGAACAATACATGCTCTGTTTTTTTTTTCTTCTTCTGTCTCTTTTTTTTTTTTTTCCCTCTTCATTACGATGTGTAACGTCTGTCCTGTGTATCTCTTGTGCATCTTTCGTCGCGTGTACACACTGTCTTTCGTTCTTGAAACCAGAAATTTACGTAAAATATGTAGATATAAATATATAAAATAATTCTACAAAAGAGGAACAGGTCCAAATAAACCAATATCACCCTGTAAACATGCACATAACATGTCACGATGTGTACGTCTTCTGTTTCAGCACCAAGTTCTCACAAATATTGTTACCTGGATGCATGGGATATGATCTACAGTAATTTATTTAAGGTTGAATTGAATATACGAGTAGTTCATAGGGGAAAAATATACGCGTTTGGTTGGGATGTTGTTTTTTTTTAAAGTTGACGATGGTAGTTTTTTTTTTTTGTTTGTTTTTTTTTGTCAATGCTGTGGTTTTTTTTTTTTGCTTTTTTTTTTCGTTGCCTGTACTGTCTTGTGATCTCACAGGTGAGGAGCCTTTGCTTGTGTAGCACATTTTTATACCCGTTTTTAATTTATAATGCCGATCTCACAACTGTGAAAAAAACCTTCTCTGATGTAGTTTTTCTCGTCACCTCTTTCATTTGTTTGTTTTTGTATGTTGTTTAACTTTCTTTTCCTCTTTATTTCGTGTATTTAGTCAAAAAATGAAACCTTGGCATTGTAAAAGAGGGAAACAACTAAAAACAACTGGTTTTCTTTGTTCATAAGCAATACATTTCAGTGTGGCTTGCTGTAGAGTTTTTTTTCTTTCCCTTTTTAGGTAATAAATTTTAATTTTAATTGCAACGTTTTTGGTGTCACTTTTTTCTTATTCCAGATGTATTTTTTTCTATACAAACTTAAAAAAATATTTTTCATTAGTGCAGAGTGTGGTGTAAATCCATATATTTTTATTTAGGTTACTTTTTTTTTTTTAAATCATCTCAGACATCCATGCAGCTGTGGATTTCAGCCGTTGCTTTTATCCACACACTCGCGCGCGCACACGCTCGCATACGTACAGGTGTGTTTGTCAGTTGTTGGTTTAACTCTCGTTGCGGCTTCTTTGGCTTCGTCTAGCCGTGTAGCATGCTGTGTTAAAGGAAGAATGAAAACAAAGAGTAACAGCTTCACATATTTATTAAGAGAATGACTTCAACAGATGAAACCCACAGCATGTGTTCTAACACAGGAAAACACTCAGACACAATCAGCAAGCCCATGTGCCTGGGACAGACATATTTTGTGTCCAGGCTGTTAGTTATTATATTAATGAGCTTCATAGTGGTGTGTTTTTATTTCGTGGTGTGTACACCACCTGCTGCAATACACACGGCGCGTGAGGAGGGATCTAGTTGTTGATAGAATGTGTGTGTGTTTGGTTTTTTTTATAGACAATGAAAAAAAGTGAAAAGAGTAAGATTCTGAAGATGGTTAAACCAATTTCTGGACATTTTTGCCCATTTCCAGCTTGTAGGTTGGTTTGTTTAATTGAAATATAAAACAAACTCTTTAATGAGCACAATTTTCTGCCAATAGAATGAGACTATTTCCAGCTTGTAATGAATACAAATACATGGATATTTGTTTAATATTCCTTAATCTGGTTTATTGTAATTATATATTGAGAAATATTAGATAAATCTGATTATTTTCCATTATTTTCGGATTTTCCACTTGCGAAGTTTTTTTTTTTTGTAATCCAGATTAATGGTTGTATTCAATTTGGTGAAACCAAAATAAAGTGCAGCACAACGCTGTAATATAACACGATTATGCCAGTACATCATGCAGTGTACAAAAACCTATCAAAGCTAGCTAGAATTGATGTGCAATGTGAGGACAGAACACTATATCTTACAACTACTAAAACTTTCTCACAGTAAATAACTTGAAAGATTCTCAAGTGTTTAAAAATGATGTGACAATTGTATTGCCATATATTTTCATTTCCCTCAGTCTGCATTATTGCATTTTACCAGCTAACTAGCTCACCATCAATACATCATGCTAGCTAGCAGTTTTTAGCCAAGTCAGTCAGAGCTTCAAAGCAACCAAATCACACGAAAGGCCAGTTCTTCAGTGCATTTTGTTTGCCAGGAGGTCTGGCTAATCATTTATCCATTCCTAGCAAATCATTAAACTAAAAAACCACAAAACTAGAAAGCAAAGAGCAAAACTTGGAAACAGAATTAAACAAAGCTGATCTGGAATAAAGGCTTCCCATGAATATGAATTATTGTATCAATCCATTTCATAGTTAATATTTAGCTATAGAAGGTACAATATATAATTTTACTTTGATTAAATTAGTTTATATTGATGCCAGACATGTTTATGCATTTCGAAGTGCTTTCATTTGCTAATCCTTACATTTCTGTTAAACAATGCACCTGGTTTGGGTTCTGTTGAAGGCAAGTTCATGAATTTAAAAAGCTCTGTAAATATGCCACTATGCTTGAATAATAGCATGTAAACAGTTGAACTGTAGTCAATTAATCTGTGCTGCCTTAGTGCAAGGGTCAAAGAGGTGAATTAAACTGACATGAAATGGTGTCTGCAAAAAATTTTTGATTCCTTGTAGTGCACAACCAGAACAAGTGTCTTCTACATCCTTCAAATTTTTCCACCCACCAAAATCTAGACGTGTTATAAACGTCTGACTGGAATGTAAACACGGCTGCCGGACTTGAAAGAAGCAAAGCAAAACATATGACATTAAAAAAATGATATGCATCTAAACACAAAGCCCAGGAAAATTTATAAACTATGCCATAATGAGCTAAAAATAGCTAAATTAAAGAGACAGAAATAACAATGAACTGGTTTACACACACACACACACACACACACACACAGACACACACACACACACACAGGCAAATTATGACGCTTAACATTCAATTAAATTTGAATAGCATTTTTAACAATAGGCATTCTCACAATGCTGCTTTACAGAAATCTAGTTGTAGATTTCAATCTATAAGCAAGCCAGAGGTGACATCGGCAATGAAAATTTCCCTGAAACAACAAAAAGAAGAAGTCTGAAGAGAAAACCAGACCCTCATGGATGACGCAAAAGCAGATCCCAATACAAACAGTACTAAGGGTGTTGAAATAACGTTCAGTGAGAGAAGATTGTAACTAAGACAGTCTTTCCTAGACACGATGCCGAGTGCCAGTGAGATTCTTGAGAAGTGTAATATTTGGTGTATCCATACAGGACCATTTACAACAGAAGAAGGTGAGTCACAAGTCAAGAAGTAAAGCATCAGGATGAATCAGGCACAACCAGAGGGTGAAAGAAGCCACAGCAGTAGAAGCGTCAGGATCAGGCACTGGAATCACATCAAACGTTTTATTTTAATATACCAGTGGTGGGCCATCAGGGCCAGCAAGGCCTTCTCTAGTGGCCTAAACTCTATCAGAATCACTGACTTACGTTTTAATATTTTAATGTCCATGAATTATGTATGAAACTTCTCAATATTCTATTCTCTTCAATTCATAACAATTCTCTCGGGTGCGCTGCTCCTTGTAACATTTAAATTTATGTTGGAGTTTCTATCCAATGAGATTTCAGATGTGGTCGTAGATATTTTACAGTGAACACGTATGTGCTCTTTGTAGCTTTAAATCCTTGTTGTTTGAAGCTGTTGCTTTAACCAATCTGATTGCAACTTGCTTACTCTGATGCCATCTTAAAGGCGTCTAATCATGTGTGCATTTTCAAGTCCTTTGATTGAATAGTCAGGGAGCACGCTAGTCAGATCTTGCATACCGCATCTGTAACAAACATGCCCAAGCGCATACATTCATGCAGATTTTTTTCATTCCACGATGACTGACAGTGAAGAAGAAATTTATTTGAGTGTAGATATACTTACAAAGACATTTCCAGGATGGAATTTTCAAGAAAAGCTGGACATTGTGAGGAAAGGTCAGCCAAAACAGTGCAAACTGTTGTTAAGCTTTTTTAATGAACAATTTAAACTTTTGCACAAATTCCTGTAGAATTCCGATTTAAAAAACCCACACAATTTGCCTTCATTTTAACTAATCAGAAAAACCATAATACGTTGAAAAAATGCACAAAAAAACCTGGGTGCATTTTATGCGGTTAATGTTAATGCTTCTGTTTGAGTTGATGCAGCTGTGGCTGCAGTGCAAGGAGACTTAATGAATTGTGTTCATTGGGTTTCTTGTGCCATTTATTCTCACTGTATGAGATACCTGTCTGTAATACCGCATTTCTCTATAACATTGATAGTTTCTATAGATGTGGCATCATAATGGTGGTATTAAGAGGTGGAATGATTCAGGTGGAACACCACTGAAGGCCTAGGTGTGAAATGCACAACCCGCCAGTGTATATAGAACATCACACAAACAAAGTACACCTGAATGTGATTTTGGGTTTTGAAAAGAGAATGAAACAGCACGCTAAAATATTCTCAGGGTCAACATAGTGTGTGTGTCATTTCAATAGGTTAGAGGTTATCCCCTATAACTCCTAAAGCCAGGTCCTGTCCACTGGGAAGTGCCTATGATTACTACGTTCAATATCATGTGGATTTGCACATACTTCCTCCTTTAATCATTTGCAGTCCCCAATCGTGTCAATCATTCCCCACTGGGGACACCAGATCACCTGTTCAAGTCCAAGTTGCCTTTTCAAAAAGCACATCTAATTAAGATGGTGATCATAAAGGACGAATCTTTTGAAGGGGAGAAGAGGGATCAGGGGTATTGAGGGAGAAGGAGGACATTTGGGATGGTGGTGGGGTTATAATTGTGTGGCATGGAGACCCTTGGAGATATCTCGGTAATCAATAGCCCGAGATGCGCTTTATAATTAGACTGCATTAGGAGAGAACACTAGAGGATCACAATGCACCCAATATCAATGGGTTTATCACGTAGCAGTGACCAAGTTGTACCCATAAAGCACTCGGTTCACTTTATCTGTAAGGACAATTCACAGTCGGGGTATAATGAAGCAATTCAGAGGTGCAGCAATTTACTATTGCAATGAGCTGAGCTTGCCTTCTGTGCTGAAGTAGCCACTTTTATGGACCTGTTCAGCCAATGTTAATGACAAAGGCTGACCCTATTGAAGTGTTCTCAGAGTCTGGTATATAATTACTTTTTTTCCCGACATCGAAAATGTGTTTACATAGACATAAGTGAAATCATTAAAGCATTCTGAAGCAGTCATAAACCATTTCCACTCGAGCACCAGTGATTGTTTTGTCTGTAATGACTCGAGCTTGGTGTTGCTTCGGGTGCTTGTAAAATAAAAAAATGGTACATCAGTGGTGTTGTGGAAAACGTCCATCTCTTTCTCGAACCTGTCTCATATTGACCCCTAACCAACCAAAAGGGGAGGGCACTGCAAACAAAGCCTACCCTGCCTGATCAATATGGGTCACATCATCGTTGGACTGATATTACATATTGATGTGTACGTGTGTGTACTTCTCTCTGATGAGCTCCGGGAGCGAGCAGGCTAACCTGCGCTCTGTTATTGCCTTCATCATCAATTTCTGCCCAAAAGGGCTGACCTCATCACCGAAACTGAATGAGGATCATTTCCATCCGGATAAACGCCAGACACTGATTACAGCTCTCAGGTGTCCGGGCTTGTAAGGCGAATGTGAAGTATTTATTAAAGCACAAAACAGCAGCAATCAAATCAACTCGCTTGGGTGAAATCTTTTGTTTTTTGAAACAAATTTAAAGTTTAACATTTTACGTCAGTGTGTTCAGTTTCAGAAATATTGGCGCATATATATATATATATATATATATATATATATATATATATATATATATATATATATATATATATATTTACTGTTTTAGAATAATCTGTTAGGTGACACATCTATGACAACATAAAAATACCCTTCCAAAAGCAACTCAGTGGCTCACCAAACATTATTAAAGACTGCAGTTGAAATCAAGAAAAGGGTCTTCAAGGGAGAAGTATGTGTCCTTTTGTGGTTTCTCTGTAACATGACAACTGTATGTAGCTGCTAAAACATAATTGATAACAGCTAAGCATAAGACAGATAAGCTGTCTTATTTATGTTCCATATTAATAAATGAAATTATAAATATATAATAATAATGGAGTCATTCATGACTGAATTAGAAAGAAATTAAAGGGTAAGATGTGGTATAAGAGGAATAAAGCACTTAAGGATATGCTGCTATAGGAAACTACTCAATGTTGGGGTGGTAATGGCTTTATATCACCTTGCTAATCATTTTAATCATATTCAGTTGTAGATTCATGAAACAATGAAGGATATTAAGCGAGGAAAAGGAAGAGAGAGGTGTGGGAGAGAAAACTGTTAACACTATATTCCATTATTAATCAAATCTACTTAATGTCTACTTAAAAAAAAACATGTAAATGCCTTCGGCTTTTTAATAAGGGGTTAAAACTCTACAAGACACAACACACACCACACACTTCCTCTCCTCGCACTGAGGCTAAAATACTCAGGAAGTGAATATTGCTGTTATGGCGTCACTAAACAGGAAATGATGCTTTTGGTCTACGTCGTGCAGGCTGATTACACTCATTCTTTGACCCAAAGCGAGGCAAACGCAGCCGTGTCTTAGCCAACTTCCTGTGTCGATGTTCTGCATGATAGGATAAACCTGGGTTGTTGTCAGAGGGACAGGAAGCATCTAACATTGCTAGTGATGCAGTAGATCCTTTCTTGCTGACAAGCAGGTTCTTCCCAATTAGCACATACAGGCTTTTTTTTGACACTTGAAGAAAAGCACAAAATGAAGAAATCATAATGGCGTCACTGAGGCGGTAAAAAGAAAAAATGCAGTGGGGAAGCTTTTAGTATGAAACAGTCAAGCATGTAGAGCGTTTTTAACTACAGCATGATCTTGTCTCATGGATTCAATTGCTTCTAAACTCCAACACCAATAATATTTCACCATAAACATAGTTTTCAAAAATGGCATGTATTAATGCAAAAGTAAAGTATGCGCATCCTTAGGCCAAAATTAAGATATTCAGAAGGTCACGGATGTTCATTCGTTATCACATGTAGCACAAATAGTAAAAAAGGTTTTGTTTACATGTTAATGGTGGGGAAAACAGCTTACATTTCATGCTTTAGTTTTGCTTAACACATGATATATATATATTTTTTTATCAATTGTAACATAATTTCCCCATTTCAACCGGACACCATTACATTAAATTGTAAATGGTTTTTTTTTTTTTTTTTTTTTTATGAAATCGTAAAAATTTATTAAATTCATTCATCCCCTAAATAAATGCTTACAAGTCATCAGGAATCAGATTTAGGTATCATGTTTTGAATCAAACATGATACCTAAATCTGATTCCTGATGACTTGTAAGGATTATGTAGGCACTGGCTTGATCCCACAATGATAAAGGTTGTGATTAATATGAAACACATGCAAAAATGTTTCACTGGAACTTCTCAGAAAGGACCAACGAGAGAGATGGTGTTGCTGTTTCTCTAGAAATATGTTACACCATCCCACTTATGATGAGGCATTCTAATGGAAAGACTTTATAGGGGCCATTTCAGTTATCGGGAATCATTTCCTTTGTGTTATAGGAGTGTAAGATTAATTATTTAGTCATCAAATGTCATTTCGTTCACATTTTAGTTCCCACATCTCTAATCTCAAATGTAGTATATCAGTTTGGAACACCAACCAATTGCATCTGCACAACCCCCTAAGTGCCCCCTGCCCCCATGCAGCATGTGTTGACCCTCTTCATGCCACCTCTTCCCCCAGCACTGTTATTCATCAGACTGGGGAAGGCGGCAGCCAGGCTTAGGGGGTTGACCTTTGACATCGGTTCCTTAATGTGTTGTCCCACTGGTGCTGTATATTACTTATTTATAAACTTGTATGATTATTTAGAAACCTTTTCATATGTGAGGAGCTGGCCAAAATGATAAATTCTAGGATGTCTGAATGTGTGTGTGTGTGTGTGTGTGTGTGTGTGTGTGTGTGTGTGTGTGTGTGTGTGTAAATGGAGTGACTGCTCCGGTTAGTGCTCTTGACACAGTCGTGTTCCCTGAAGACTACGGACATCACTTGAAGTTGCTTAGCAACTCATCTGAAATCGCTTTTTAAGAGCTGAGGGGAAAAACTCTCCACACAGACACTTTTTTTCTCGAGCCTTTGTTAGTTGGCCTATTTTAAATCTCCCACTAGTTGTTGTCTTTTGTCCTTTTCCAATGGTTACTGTATTTTTAGACATGCTATGTGATTTCTTGTCTTTTCCTTTGTTTTTAAAAATTTTGTTCTCATTCAGTCTCTGTCTATTTTTTACTCCTATAAGGAGGCCTTTGTGCTGCGGGTGTTTTATTAGTCGGGAAGCTGCCAATGGACACGAAAGCGTTCACTTTTCATTCAGTTTTTAGTGCTCAGGACACCCTCATTTTAGACAGTAAACAAAGCTTCAAATGCCGCAATACACATCCTGCCTTATTGCACACATACATACATTTAAAAATGCACAGCTGCACTTTATTAGATATCTGATCTGAACCGTTGTGTATATACTTTATATATTTGCATTTATTTTTTCTTTGGTGCTGTAACAGAGAAATTTCCCCACTGTGGGACGAATAAAGGTACATCTTATCTTACCTTATCTTCAAATTCTGCTGAATATTTGTATACACTGCGTATTATTTCTGTTTTTAGATTTGCAACCATATTTTACTATGTCTATTATATATATATATATATATATATATATATATATATATATATATATATATATATATATATATATATATATATATAATTTTTTTTATTCTTTGTTATTGCATTTGTTTCTATTCCATTTTTCTTTGCACTTATATTGTAGAATATTCTACTCCCATATTCCATTTCACCCACTCTGCAACTTTTATTTGTACCCCTTTTTTCCCATAATATTTAATGTAACATAGCGGTTGTAAAATGCATTTCACTGCATGCTGTATAGTGTATGACAGAAAATGTTAATTTGAATTAAAAAAGTGATTTAATGTTAGGAAAACACTCATTTGAATAGAAAAAGTGTTTTATAATATCCGATTGGTTTGATTGAATAAAAAAGAAAATGAGGACACAATAAAGATGATTTCTATTTTAAAGAAAGTAGTATATATCATTTACTGTATACATATATATAAAACTTTTGGCAATATTTTTTCAAGTACCAGGATATATATCGAGTCCATAAAAAAAAAAAAAATATATATATATATATATATATATATATATATATATAGTCCATTATATATATGAAATCCTGGTACTTGAAAATGACCATTGTTTTGGACAGCTTGAGCTCTACACTTATATGTGGTCCTTCCCCCAAAAGGTTGGAAGCACATATCTGAATAGAATGTCTTTTTCTTTACTGGAAATAAGATGCCCAAACATGCTCCAGCATGACAGTCTGCCTGTGCAGAAAACAGGCTCCATGAATATGCGGTTTGCTATGTTTGGAGTAGAAAAATGTAAGTGTCTTACACAGAGCTCTGATTTCAACCTTTCTGAAAACCTTTGAGATGAACTGGAACATGAACTGTACCTGAGACCTCCAAGAACATTTCAGATTGACTTCAATGATGCTCTTATCACTGAATGAATCACAAGACTCCACAACTACTCTTAAAATAAAGTGGAAATCCGCACTAGAAGATTTGAGGTTATCTAATTCTGAAATTGGGTGCTCAAAAAGCACATACGATTGTGAAAGAATGATGTCCACAAAAAATTTGGTGTTCAAGTTTGGACTTGAAAGTATCCACATGTATGCTTTAAAATGATGCAGAAATGTCAAAATCATAGAAGAGATCATTTAAAGCAAATATAATTCACCCATTTGATTTAGGCAATTATAAATATATAGATAAATCTAATCTATAAAACAAGACATTACATATTCTTGAAAACCTGAGGTACCAAAGCACTGATTTCAATTAAAGAAGAATAAATATCATGTAATACTTTATTAGTTATCTGTACAGGTTATGATTCTGTTGTATTACCCAGAAGTTGATTAGTTTCCTATAACAGCATGGCCCAGAGTTATTTAAGGTTGTGGGTTCAAGGCCCAGAAGTACCAGGATGCCACTTCTCAGCTCTTGAGCAATGCCCAACTATACAACTGCTCAGTTGTATAAAATGAGATCATTGTAATTAGCTCTGGCTAAGGGTGTCTGTGAATGCCATAAATATAAACAGCATACTTTAAAAAAAAATGTATTTACAGTGATCCTCGGGAACTCCAGGAGTTACATTCTAAGACGATTTTTAATCGCAAGTTTGGAAAATCTGCAAATTTTGGACGCACCCTGTGGTACCTTTGTGAATTCATCTAGACATTATGTCACTTTAAGGCGCTAGTGTTTTTTTTTTTTTTTATGAAATTTGATAGTGAAAACAACGTTATTCGGCGCTCCTGCAGCGAAATTGTAAGATAATGCAATGGCTGTTAGTTATGTTCCAAATGAGAACCTGCAAATTTTCCGAGCCACGAGTTCCGAACCGCGAATTATCAGGGGTTGACTGGATACCTATATGTAATGTTGTGGACGGCCCGTAAAACCAGTTACTTCCTGCTATCACTTAGCTTCCCTCACCGGTTTCTCCCCTTTCTCTCTCAAGTTAATAGGGCAAAAGAATTTCCGATTGCCATGTTACTGAGAAACCACATACCACAACTCCTTTGTCTTGAAGGTTTTCCTGTGTTGGAAAAATGAAAAGAACAGTTGTAACTTTAAGTGTTAGAAAGGCCCAAAAATTGATGACACAACATAGAAAACTTTACAATATCGTCATTTTACAAAAAATCCATTTTATACAACTCATAATCTCTGCAAGTCCCTGTGCAAGTTGTTACTATACATAGAATATATTAGACTGATTAGTATACATGTAAGTGCAATAACCCATCCCGACCAATCAGAATTAAGAATTCAGTTGAATTCAGTGTATGATGGTACGTCTTCAGATCAGATTCCCCCTAAATACTGATTTACCTGCTAATTTAAAAGCGATGCCCCTTGTACACATCATTCTTTTTTGTTTTGAAAGTCAAGTTTCAATGGCATTGCATTGCAGGTAACAAAATGCCACAAGATTTTATTACAATATTTATGGAGCTTTCTGCGAATTTTCATGCCAGAGCCTGCACATTATTTTTTCAGAGAATGCAGACTGTAGCCCAGCCCTTATTTTCTTTTTTTTTTTGACCTGCAGCCTGTCCTGAAGCAAACTAATTTCCTGTTGAGCACACACACATACACACAGACACACACATATACACACACCCACACACACAGAGACAAAAAGCATCTGATTCTTGACCGCGTGTGGGTGGTGTGTGCGTAGGCCCAAGTGGGCAGTTGCCTTAGCAACGTATTTCAAGCCTGAGCGGGGCTGTGTATGTCAGAGAGTGTACGTGTATTATTTTGCTTGTCAGGTTGATTTTTACAAAAAAAAAAAAAAACACCTGTTGATTTATGCGTACAGATAAAATATGACATTTTTTTACTATACAACACTTAGTTTGGTTAGGGTGTGGCCTATTAGAAAAAAATGACAATTGTAACTCTATACTAGATAAACCAAGATGTTGGATGAAAACTGATTAATCAGCAAGTTCATTTTGTCAAATTTATGACACAGACTGGAGCTAAATAATTAGCATGAGAAATTAAGATCCTATCCCTGACTACAAGAACAAAGAAGCACTTCCAAGAATTTCTGTCCTACTTAAAAATTGACTAATCTGTTTACGATTCAGGCCAAAGCCAGTGCTTTATCTAATATTCAATGATATTAGAGAACTGTTTTAAATAATGGGGGGAAAACACTCTGAGAAATTGTAAAACCGATGTATTAAAAACGGGTCAGAATGTTCCTCAGTTAGATGTGAGTGCATACATCAAAAGAGCTACGGAAGCAATGAATTTAGGAATTCAACACTAATTTGAAAATCCACTCAATTATGCAGAGCTGATGCACGATGATGGATTTGATTGAAAATAAAACTTTAATAAAAGACTGCAGGCGGTATTATTGATGTATGTATGTATGAGGCATGCAGACATTAGTGAGCTAAAATCGGAAAAAGAGATTTTTGATTTTTGATTTCTTAGAAATGCAATTAAGTAAGAGTACACAAAGTGTTTAATTTCAATAAAAGAATAGTTAAGTATATACTAATAAATTATAAATTCTTTGCAAACTAGTAACCTGCTGACCAGACATGAGTCTCTGGTGATTTAAAAAGATGCAGGAATTAAAAAAGGTGTTATTGGTGCAGTCAAAACTGTGGCACATATGGTGGATTCTAGTATACCCAGGGTTACAGTTCCTACTTTCCTAGTTCCAGTTTTTGCTCCGTTGTACATGTGTGTGTGTTGTG